>NC_051126.1:5677356-5943026 GCF_014839805.1 Manduca sexta
AATATTATTAGCTATAAACGTTATCTTATCGATATCTGTTAACAGCTCTAAATTAATTTTAGTAAATATTAACATAGCATCCCAACTTAATCCAGGTGCTGTATAATAGTGGGCAGGATCTAATCCGTATGTTTTAAGACAAACATCTCTAAAATTTTCAAATATGTCCGCTAGTAATAAAACATCCGTTTTAAATAAAGATCGGAATAATCACCCATGTCTTTACAATTGAAATGATTCCATACATCTTGAGCGTGAAGGTAATCATTTTCTGTGATGTGACTATCATTTAAAGAACTATAAAATTTATCGCGAGTAGGAAGATGGGTTATTTTTAAAGAATCAAATGAAGTCATATATTCGTATGGATAAACACCTTTTCTTATTAAACGTTTAAAATCTTCTTCATGTGGATATTTTAATTTTAGTTCATTAAATTGTTTAGGTAATAAGTTCTGAGCTAATTTATCAAGACTACTGGACATAAATTTAAAAGAGTCAAGAAATCTTAATTTCAAAATTCTATTATTGATTTGTAAAACTTTAGAAAACGAAATATATTTTTCCTTATTCTCAGGAATAAGTTCAATATCACCTTCATCAAAATTAAGACCATGCACTATAAAATGAGCATCATAATTACTTAAATTATGAAAAATACTGGAACAAAATTAGGTGCTTTGTATTTCTTTGAGCACAATGCATGAGCAACTCCTTCATAAGCACCAGTGTGGAAATTATATGATATTGTAGTATCTCCGTTTAATTTGTTGCTACAAATATAACATGACTCACTTTGACTAATATTTATTTTATCTTCATCGTTTAATGGTAATGGAGATTTAACAAAAGTATTTTTATTACAAATATTTTCTAAATCTTTTTAATTAATTGCATAAATTTTAGTGCGCAATCCTTTCCGGTATACGATCTATATACTGAAAAATTGTCATTATAAGAACATTTGATATAATAACCAAAACTATACATTTCGTGTTTTTGAACATTAGCAGTTGATGATTGATTTGGGTTATTAAAACAACCCTCTATTGGATTTAAGAATGCTTCAAAGTCAGCATATATTACAAATGGTACTCTTAATTTACGTTCAAAGTTATTGAATGAAATTTGGTTTGATGGGATTAATTCATTAAACCAGTTTCTTTTTCTATCGTTTTCCGATGGCAAACTTGTGCACACGTTAAAACAGTCATTTTCTTGGTGACGTTTTAAATTATCTAATGATGTAAATTTTAATAAACAACCATCACAAATATGAACTGCATGTTCAGAGGTTGATAATTGTTTAGATAATAATCTCGAGAGGTTTTTGATAAAACAATAATGACCTTTGGTACCTTGAGATATGTACAATAAGTTTAAATGAGTCGTTTTTCTATGTTTCGTGAAATGTAATGGTCCTACAATTTTATTAGTTTTGTTTAATGAATCATAATGCAATCCGAAAACATTAATACTCATATTATTTAATTTCTCAAACTTATGAATGTCATTAATCTTAACAGGAAACGAGATATTATCAAAATTTAACTTGTTTTATGTGTTATATAAGATGATACCCTGTTGGAGCTATGAGTAGCTGGATACAATCCTGACAATACTGCCCAACGGAAGCATTCATGATCATTATTTTGAACATTAATAACAGCTTTTTATATTTTATATCTAATGGCAAATCTATATATGAAGATCCACGTAATGGGTTAAATTTGTTAACATTTATGTCCAAGTGATTTATTTTAACTAAACTCCATCCACTAACCTTTTTTTCAAAATTTGTCATTTTGTTAGTTATTTCGGTAAATATTGATGGGAAAATAATGTCTTTATCATCCCCTTGACAAAAAAGATAATTAGATATCTGAAAGTCAAAAGTATTACGTAGATTTTTGTTTCTTGTATAAAGTTAGCATTGAGAATAAAATTAACTTTTACAACAGAGTGTTCAAGGATAGATCGTTCTAGTAGTTTATACATAACGCTTGTAATATTTTTCAAAAATAATTCAGGTGTTTCAAACAAATGGTCTGAAATGAAATTAGATTTCACTCTGTATGTAACAAGTCTATTACCGAAAGCGCTATCAATCAATTGAACATTAGAAAAATCATTATCCCTTCTGATTACATTATTTTTATGTGTATTGCTCTTTACGTGGTTGGTCAGATATTTTTTTAACACATGTACTTGACATTGAGGACATTCAATTTTATCATCAAATTCTGTACTTACGGTATTTTTGTTGATGATGATAATGTCGATGGGGCTACAAGGTGAAGCTTTTTCTTCCTCTTTATTTCCTCTTCACTCAGTAACGTCGACGCTGATCTCTTCCTGCTGCCATCTCCTTTCTGAATAGTTCTGAATGACAAAGAAAATAATTAATAACTTTATTAACAAACAAAAAAAATATTGCAATTGATCTAATATCTAAATACTAACATTTTTGTTATTCACATTGTGAACAATATGCTTGCATGGGTAATACACCATCAATGACGTCTTCATCTGATTCCGATACATTTCCGATTTTATGTCCATTACATGGGTGTATTAGGGAGAAATATCAGGGTCTCTTAGCATTGACTCTGGTAAAAACATTTTTGTGTATACCAAAACCTTATAAAATGATGATATTTTTGTAAAATAATATTTTTGCTAAAACCCGCAATCTCACTCTGGGATAAACTACAAATATCAAGCGAGCGGTACATTTTCGTTGTACTCCAATGTTAAAAATATAAACGGAAGAAACACGTGAAATGATTGTGAAAGACGTCCCAACCGTTATAAATACTTGGAATGTATCCCTCTTCATGGATTTTCAAAACATGTTACAACTAGTCTTAACATAATTAAAAATATTGTACTCACGTTTCGACTTGTGTTTGTTCCATTTTATCACAGAGCTCGTAAAGTTCTTCGTCATATTGTGATGACATCAGTTCCATTGATTCGATGTTTTCGACAAGTTCGACGAGTTCCATGTTGTATAAATCACAGCTCAATGCATCCATGATGGGAAATGACTTAGCAATGTGTAGTTTAAAAATTAGTTCAGACCTTATATACTACCTAAACAATTTACTTTACAACTCTCTTAAACGGTTATGAAAAAAGTATTCAATTAGTTCCAAACATGTTTTAACGGTTCCCAATTACTTTACAATCGTAAGCTTGACTTGACTTGACAAATATTAAAAAGAATCATAAGTATTTACAATAATTATACTTAGCACTAGCACAAAGAGTTCAAAATGCAAATAGATGAGTAACTTAAAACACTGTTTTACAATACAATCTAAATTATTAAAATATTTAAGTATAGCAATCGCAAAAATACAATGATTGGTTTCTTAGAACAAAGCATAATATCTAAATGAAATCAATTATTTCTTTCACACGAAGAACATTTCAAAGTTATTAAGTTATAAAAAGTTTACGCACTGGCACTACACACTGACAGTTTTTTTCATTTGTCTGTATCTATTGTATATTTCACACAATCGTCCTTACTAGCCAACTGTTTAGTAATATTGTATATGGTGTCCTTTACGGTTTGCAAGTTCTTATCACAGTCACTTTCTGCGTAATATTTAAGTCGCACTTCAGCGTGTTTCCACTGTTCGATCGTTGCAATATTTTTATTTTATTAACGTCGTAAATTTCAATTTTAATCAGGTGTGATGCATGTGTGCCGTCGTCGCTATTAGATTTGATGTATGAAATGCCGCCACCACTCGTTGATCGACCAACACTGGATGACTTTTTCGTATTTGTCTTTTTCTTCTTTGGTTTTCGAAAAAGTCATCGATGTTGTTAAATTCGTTCGATCTTTTATTGGCTATGATCGCCTTTTTGACTTTGGCTGCGAGCGTCCCTTCTTCGTCACTAGGTTCGTCGTTGTCATCAGCGTAATAATAACTCTTGAAAGTATTTTCAGGAAACTGTAATAAAAATTAATAAAAATGTTTTAGTTATCGGTTAAGTAAGTAGTATGTGATAAATACGTATAGGTATGCTAAGTATAAATGTACAAGTTAATAACAATGATAAATTAATAAGAGATCGAAGTCAGCTAAAATGTATTAACCTCGTGGACAACACATACAATAAACAATTAATTAAACATCTGGTTGGTTATAACAACGTTAGGTCAAAGTATAAAAGGTACTTACATTCATTTTTATAACAGTTTCACTATTTTAACACTTCACTATTACACTTAACTGGAGATCTCGCTTGGAACAGAGCACAGAGTGGAATACGATACCATGTGATTTTGAGTCGGGCTTTTATATGGAGAGCGAGTATTGTTTCATTACAGACAAGACTCAACATGTTTCCAACTTTCACCATAAATTTTATATTGAATACGTATTATTCGGAAATGGGAATAATAGAGACGAGACCTATTGTTAAAAATAATAGAGAAGTAGTAAATCATTGATAAAATATAGTTACCACCCGTGGGAACAATGAGAGGATGCAAAGGTTTTGTACCTAGAATTTGGGTAATGTATTATGTATGACAAACAATTGATTGATTTATCTTTCACAAACAATGGCCATAATGTGTAAAGGGCCAGTATTGAGTAATTGTAAACGGTTATTAAGTAGAAATACGATACAAAGACCTTAGCGTTTTTCAATAAAAAAAAGGATCACTGATAGAAAGTAGAAAGACAAAAGCATAACGAAACAAAGGGAACAGGTCCAAGCTTGAAAATGAGCCGTAGAGCATGAGTAAAGTTAATGCATCACTCCATTCGCTGGTGATATAAATGCAATCCGCGGACGTTGGTAATGAAATCCACGGTTAACTTCGACGTTACATGCGGACGGTACAAGAGTAATCCGCGGACGGTATCATTGAAATTCGCGGGCGGTATAATTTTAATTCGCGGGTGCTATCATTTTAATTCGCGGTCGCTATTATTTTAATTCGCGGTAGATATCATTTTAATTCGCGGTCGGTATAATATTAATTCGCGGTTGATATCAATTTAATTCGCGGTTGATATCAATTTTATTCGCGGTTGATATCAAATTAATTCGCGGATAGTATAGTGCCCCGACCCTGGAGCAGCCCGCGGACCCCCCGTGGCCGGGGGCGCGGGGTGGCGTCGCAGGTGCTCGGGTATCGGTGAATCCCTTACTACTGCTGCTTGTTTCCTTGCAGACAGTAAGTAGGCATACGCGATGATTCATTGTGATGGCCCAATTTTATTAATATTACTTACGTTTATTACCAGCATGACGTCATTGTTCATTATGACACATATTGTATTTTTATAACGTCGTTTTGTTTTTGATTTGAGGCCAATGTTTTTAAACTATGCTTAAAACAAAATAAGTAAATATCCATATACTTAATGTCAAATGTTTTAATTTGTTTTAGGTATATAATTACCTATTGCTAAATATTTAAAATACCAATCGAGTTTTTTGGAACAATATTTACTATAAAACTGTTGCTTACTTACCTACGACGCTACAAAAATGCTAATCGCATTAGCTTGGGAAAAGACTTTATTAAACTTCAGGAATATTGCGGGTGCAATGCATTTAATAATTGGAACATACACGGCTCTCGAAAACATTGGGCGGAAGCCAACCTGGCTTGCCCCTGGAGCGATATTAACGTACAAAGAAACATTCAAAGAATAATAACGGTTTTTCTAATGGACCAAAATAAATTGTCTGGTACAGTATTGGCCCGAATAAGTCAGAAAGTTTATGTGTATTTAAAAAGTAAAACTAACACGGCCAATCATCACTGTATACCCCAATGTAAGTTTTAAAATATTAGGAACCTAATTTATCAGTTCTATTGTGTATGTATGTACATATTAATAGTCATGTCAACATACCTTTCGGCACCACAATGGAACAGACGCAAAGTTTGGAACGAAAATAAATTGAGTTTGAAACGTGTGTGCGAAACATAAACCGATTAAGTCGGCGGAATGCACAATATGGATGTTACCAAATAAGTACGTATACATGCATATTGCTCAAAGAACCGATCAAAATATTTTTAACCTGTGGACTATGGGGTACCATTTTAAATTAATTACTATTTTATTATTCAACGCATAAATATAAAATGGGTAGGTACTTGGAAACCTATCTCATATATCTTTATTTTATTAAAAAAGCGACGTATACGGCATGAAAATAAACTTTTTATATAAATAGTACTATCTCACATAGTCTGACCAAATTTATAGATCATAAGAATTTTTGTTCTTATATTACTTACCAATGATATAAAAGGCTTTTCGTGAGCATAACAATATTGACCTACAGTCTACTCTAAGATCTACATCGGTACTTAAGAATTTACACCTAAAATCATTAAAATATCAACCAATGACTTACAATAAAAATGTTGCAAGTAGCAGAGAGCCGGAGGATGAATTAATTCACCGGTGTATCTATGTGTCATAGAAACAAAGGGAAGAAGAAAGCAACACCAAGTATCAGCTGGCTGTTGTGTTTCATAACATGATAAAAAAAAATCCAGAGGTCCAAACACCCCCTCGTCCTTACTAATTTCTGTTATTATCTTTTCAGGCCAGAAGTGCAATTCATAATACTTTAGTATCGTGGTTGTTTAAGACTTGATCTGTTTAATTAACATAGAACATGCCTTAATATGAACGGTTCACAGTTTCAACCATTTTAATACTTCATTTTGAACCTCAAAATAATATGTTAATTACTAGCAAAACTTTGTAAAACGGGCTCAAACACTGCGGTAAAATGCAAATTAATTATACGACCATCATGCATGTAGTACATTGAGTTCACTTTATGTCGCCCATATAGAAACAACACCCGCTTTATACTTTATAACACAGGCTACAGGCTTACCTAAATCTTTCTCGCGAATAAAGACGACTTAAGCCTAGAGGCTGGCCACGAAGAACAAAATAAATCCCGCCCTGTCTTTATCGGTTGTGTCAAGGTCTTTTCATATTGCAAGTTTTTCAAATTTTTCACGCTAGAAAACAAATAGCAAGAACGTTCACTGAAAGCTAAAATAGAGTGTTTACGCCTTGTAACTATGTGTGTGAGGCACTTTGCCTTTCTCGGTTGGGTAGGTCACGTAATGAAAACTCCACCGATTACAAAACTGCTCGAGGATATTTTTTTTATCACAGTGGTGTAACTACACCGCAAGGCCTGGGGCAAATTTATCAAATGAGGCCCTTTCTAACATGAAAAATCTGTACCTGTATCCATCGATGTATTTTTCCGGCGACCTTTTTTTAGGTCCCAATACACAAAAAATTCCGACATGCCACCAACTTGTTACGTTATTTTTTTAACATCAAAGTTCAAACTATTCTTATAACCCGGTGCACATAGGAAACAAACAGCTTCACTAGTACTACGCTATTCTTTACAAATATATGTTTTGTAATTTATAAATAAGTGCCATATTCCTGTTAGTAGATAGTTTTTAAACATACCTATTAGAAGCTACCTATTTGAAATACTATTTGAAATTTATAATATGCATAGAAAAAAATCATATTTCTGCAATATGTTATCTTTACTTCGGTAGTATATTTTTTTTTTTATAATGTGGATATTGTTTTCTTAATTTCATAATGAAAATTCCACTAAAATTGTTAATTCCATGCATGTCCTCCTAAAGTACACAACATATATATTTGCAACCAACATTTAGATACACAATTCAATAATAAATACTTACTAGTACTTATAAAATTTAAAAAAAGTCTTAAAACTGATTTTTTAAAGAAATTATTCTTAGATCTTTGCATTATCATTTGAACGAACTGCTCAAGGCCGTTTGCTCGGGTAAAGACCTTACCGTAGATTATTAAAAATGCAAATTTCTAATTAAATAACTTTTACTTGGATGACACATCTACAATAGTGTTCATTCCTGATTCCCAAGGTATAGAAAAACTCGCTTGAATTGCAAATTCCTATTATACTTTCAAAGAAAGCATCGTTTGATTCTCTGCACATTATATCCATCTGATTACAGTTCCCGACTTCGTAATTTCACAATCTTTTTATTAAAAAGTTCATAATTGATAAAGGATTTCTTGTTTAAATAATATTTATTTTGAATGTCCAACTTGTTTTATATTTACTCTGGGATAATTTGTGTAAATGAGTGATAAGGCATGGCTAACAATATTAAGTATATCCCCACAAGGGTAGGTGGGAAGCGCTACGAGGAAATATACGCGTGATTTGCCTAATTATTAGTGACATATTATTAGTGCCATTCCTTAATGCTATAAAGAGCTTGCCAATTTCAAGCCTAATAACTCACATGTTTCTTTCAAATACAAAACCTTACTATTGATTTCTCATTGACGTCAGCATTTTTAGGTACAGACAAAGGACACCAACAATTTAGGTGACCAATAATATAACCAAAATATTATCGGCGTTTTAATATTAATTTCTCCTTCTATAAAGTTACACTTGTACAAACCTTTATTTCCAATTTATAAGTCGTATCACGTTCATAATTCACATATTTCATGTCTTGTCTCGTAACGAAAATTATCTTGCATATAAAGGCTTTCTGTTTGTAGTTCACAACCGCATCGAGAAAATCCGATTAACATTCAACGCGCGAGTGGAGATGCAAAGCACAGGTTTCGACGTCGCAAAACCAAAGGATGGACTTTCAGATAAAGGAACTACGAAATACGGTAAGTCTATTCGTTCGCCGGCTTATCTTGTGGGTCCCTCCAGATGTTCCTCATTCGTAAAAGATACATTTAACAATATTTGTTTATTTATGGAATGGAACGATTTTATTTGAGTTCGTAAACAATTAATTTAAACATCTTGTTTGTGTTTCTTTATCTTTCTAAAGTTTGGATAAAACATTTCAGATTTATTGGATAAACCCTCATTAAATAATTGTACGAAAACATATCAAGTTTCTAAAAGCCAAACTCAGAGTAAGGTGTAGGTTGAATACCAAAATGAGTGCAGAAAAATGAAATGTATGCATAATATGCTTCACCAAAATATTTAACTCGACGATCAAGGGCGGATTTGAACACTGTAAAACCACTAGTAGATATTCGTAGATAAGTGAAGCAATATAGTTAAGTACATACGTAGATACTAACCTACCAAGTTTCCAACTTCTAATTACGGAATCTCTTTCCGAGGTTGAAATACGACGCTCTAATGTACAACATTACTTTGACTACGAAATTTACGCCGTCTTTGATAATAATTGCTCTTAACGATGTATCGATTTTAGAGCTCGTTAACAGGTACCTATCGGTATGAACATATATCTACTGTAATAACAATAGAGGTTTCTAGGGCATTCATTAGCAAGGGTTACGCTTCATATCTCTGCGTGTTCACGATAGGTTACAAAAAATAATTAACATTGAGCTGTTAGGTGGATTTATTATTTGAATCACCACATAAAGTATTTTTTATTTGCAAAGAACCGTCCAAATCACTGCTTTTTAGTGTTTCGGAGATTTACACCTATCAACCATTATAATATTATGTATAGGTACCTATCAGTTTATTTACTACTTGATAAAAAATTTACATTGTTTATTGAATGAAAATAAACGAAATGAAATCCTATGACACGCAAGGAAAGTCAATTTCAAGACCATGTTTAATATACTGAATGGTCCCGCAAATAAGTTATCTGCAGAGTCCGACATCCCCGGAGTTTTACCGCTCCGCTGACTAGATAATTCCATTATTGCCCGTAACACCAAGCTCATTGAAAATACACACAATATATACACAACATTCTAGAACTTTCCATTTACTTTTAGTTATGAAGTGGAGTTATTAATATCTCCTAGTAAATAGAAATGTTGCGAATCTGCTTATTTATAAAAACACTTTTGTAGTATCTTAAGATCGGTGGCTGTTTATTCTAACGCAACTCTATATTTCATACAAATGTTATTTCATATTTTCCGCGCTTACTATATCAAACATCTTCCCAAATTTTGCGTTTATAGGATATCAGTAGAAAGTAAGAAATATGTTAATAAGTTTGTGTGATAGATAGCTTGTGCAATCGTTTTATTTTGTCAACAAGATGATAAAGACATATATAGATCAAGTTATTTCGCCACAAACGATGAATTAAGTGACTTTTTAGAGGTACACAAGAGAACGGAATCTGCACTAGCACGTAAACTATGCTTTAGTTGCTTATCTAGCCAATCGACAGAAACAAGTCAATATTCACAACGCCTTATCCATTACCTACAGGTGTCTCTTAACTAATGTCACCTTGATAAAATAAAAATCTACTTAGATCAAGTGCACTCGACTTCTTGGACGCTGTTAAAGTAACGACGGTGATCTTACCAAAGGTGTGGAAGCGCACTTCATTTGATGTTGGTGTCCATTTAAAGCAAATCAGTATTGTAATCAACTTGTCATATTTTAGTTGGCAAAGGGTAATAATAATAATTAAGTATAGGTTTGTAAAATGAAAAAAAAAACTGCTAAGATATAAATTATTGATAAAATTATGGCATGTCGCAATAAAATAACTGCATATACCTTTATTTTAATGTTCCTGCTTTAACAAGAAAGATACTTACCTATATTAAATAAGTAATGTCTCAAAAAAGTTTTGCATTAGGTAAGTATAAAAATAAATGAAGTACGTACTTAGGTACGTACCTGTATAATGTCTTGATGTGCAGAGTACCTTTATCTGCGGAATACTGAGGGATATTAGGAAGACATTTTGTTGCCCATCAAAGAGTCCATTTTATAATGCAATACGTAAGTAATAATGGGTAAACTAGGTAGTAACAATGTTCTAAGAAATAAGAATCTTACAACCTAATATTATGAGTTATGGCCCTAAGACCCTTCGAAAAAATTTAAATGTTCAATCAACCAAGTTGTAATAAACAACCTTTTTCGTCGGATTCATAGAGGGATTCCAATCTATTACTTTTTATCTCATTTACCGACGTATCCCATGGGTTTATACTTCGTCGCCTTTCTCTTTTTGTATGAAGCTTCAGTAGATATCGTAATGGCATCTATTAGGCATTGATAGGCTTGGTAAAACGTTCTACAACCGTAGCGGTAAAGAACAGGCTACATATTCAACTGAACGCGACATAATAAATTACCAAAGCCATCTGTTAGCGTCCTCCGCCGACATCTTTTTTATTAGTGCCTTAGTTTATTATGAGTGAGTTGTGGCTCGCCATCAAGACGCCCCGTGAATTCTTAAGATTATTTTTTGATTAACCATAAAAGAACAGCCGACTTAGATGTAACAAGGGCAAGTTTATTTTAAATTGTTGAAGGTAAATCAATATTAAATTTGAAGGCTATAAAAATAAATGCTTAGGGCGACATTGCCTAAATATTTAATGTTTTATCGATGTTGGAAAAGGGCAATAAAGTTTACTTATTTTAAGAATAAATAACCATGGGATTAATGGACTCCATAAAAACTATTTACTTGTCAATTTATCCATAATTATTAGTGGTATGCAGGTGGTCCGATTGTCCGGTCAGGGTCTGATGATGGGATCCTGGTGAAATCGAAGGAACTTTTAACCATTAAGGTTGCACATGAAATGACGGAAGCTTATAAAATGGAGTAACTTCTCCCGTTTACCAACATTTTCCATCACTGCTATGCTCCTATTAATTGTAGCGTGATGAAAAGTATACTATAACCAGCTCAGGAGTATAAAAAATAATTGTACCAAGTTAAGTAAATATCCGTCGAGTAGTTTTTGTTTCTATAACGGTTATACAGACAGACAGACAAAAATTTTACTAATTGCATTTTTAGCATCAGTATCGATCCCTAATCACCCCCAGTTATTTTGAAAATATATTTCATGTACAGAATTGACCTCTCTACAGATTTATTATAAGTATAGATATGCAAAAGTAGCTCAAAAATTGTCCATAACGAAAACATGCATTTTAAAGTAAAACAAAAGAAATAATATCGTGAAGCTAACTAATGATATATTAAATTTTGTGACTGTTCAATTTAGTCGGGTCCGCGATATCACTTTTGTTGAGTTTCAGAACGCGACATTACATTATTATATTCTGTGCTCCAACGCACACTGCTTTGATGTTAGGAACACACCTACATTGCTTAGACAACAGTGAACTTTATACAATAGCAATAAAGCTCAAATTGACTCTACGTATTAGTTAGAAAACGTTTGTATGGGAAATAGAAAAATGCTGTTTTGAGGATTTTCCCGGCAATTATTCGAATTTTTCTCACCTTTTAAACCTTCCCTAGACCTCCACGAATAATTCAAGACCAAGATAAGATAAATCCGTTCAGCCGTTCTCGAGTTTTAGTGAGACTAACGAACAGCAATTCATTTTTATATATATAGATTATGTACTTTTACAGTTAGTAAATAAATATATTTCTTCATTATAGCTTACACATTGCGCACAACAAAAGAATTTAGTAGTGACGTTAATATCCAATTATGAACAACTTTGTAAAGAAAATGCGTGTACCGTAATACCTACTTCATCATCATTTTAGCAAACTGTTTAAATTAAAGGCTTGCGTCGTTAACCCTGTGCCTTTATTAAATAAGTTTGCACATAACGCAGTTTTGAATGAAAAGAACCTTCGTAAACATACCTTTATAAATAAAATGAGCTAATTAAGTTTAAACTAGGCGACTTCTGTGGCAATATTCTGGATTTAAACAAAACTGCAGTAGTGGAGGATTTTTATAAATAATAGGTCGAAGTGTACCTATATAAAAGATGCTACTCAACTAAAATACGCGGCTTTTTGTTTTTTGTTATGTCTACTAAACAAACATAATATGTTTCTCTTTATTTGGACTAGGGGAGACCTAGGAGGGTTGTGACAGAGGAGAGTTGTGACAAAGACGATTTCTCAGAACCTCCGACCGTTAGGGAACTGGCTAAAGCGCACGATTGCTTCTTTAGAGAAACGCTACTCGATACTGTAAGCGCCAGTGGCGCACGGCCAGCGGTTTCGTAAGTACGATGTCTGCATGGAAAAAAAACTGAAAAGTAAGTTTTATATCAAAATTTTGATTGTATTTATATCGATACATATTATGTTCTGGTGGATTTGCAATTTTTTCTTATATTTTGCGGTTTATGAAGTTTCTAAGCATGGCACTGTATTTTTGTGTTTGGATCTTGTTTCGAAATTAAGCAATATTATTTTGACCAGGTCACGATTTCTGGCACCTAGGAAAGTTGTGACAGCGTGTCACAACTCTCCTAGGCTAAGTTCATTTTCTGATTACCTTGTTTTACATGCTTTTTGCAATGTTTGTTTTCTATTTATATGTATAAATTCGTTTGTTTTAATTAATTCTTACACCCTACTTTGACTATAAAATATGCGATACTTAAAATTCGTCTTTAAAATGATTTTTTGTTAGGAACTTGTTTGGGTATGCGGTTTAATGTTGAATGCTGAATTATCTATTTTTTTGTTTTAGAATGCCGTATATTTACACGCAAAGACTGATATGGGCCTCGCTAGTGTCAATATTTATGAATTGGCCTTTGAAGAAGTTGCTAATAAGAGGTCAAAGTCTTCCAAATGCCGCATCCTCTTACAATCTCAACTACATGTCTTTACATAGGTTTATTAAGAAGAAAAAGGCTTTTCAAGATAATGCAACTGATGTGGCTCCGTCTATGAGTTATATCAGTCATACGTTATTTACAGAAGACGGAGAAAATATATTATGCGATTATTTATTGACATGTGCAGCATCCAATAATGGGCTAAAAGAAACGGGTATTTAAGTATTTTGCCTTTATGTTGGCACAAAATGAGAAGGCAGTAGAAGTGTAGCTCAGTGCCAGATCAAATGCAAAGTGGGTCCAGTGTCTGAAATGCAGAGGCTGGTCTCACGAAGATTGCACTGGGGGCGAGCTGCGATGTCTGTCATTTATTTATTTTTGCTTATCAGACTAGATTAATATTTTTGACTGAATTTAAAACGACTGATCTCATAAATATGTCATAAATACTTACAAAAGATTTAATGCTTGTTATGTTAATGTTTCATGTTATTGTAGTTCTTATAATTCTGTCAAAAATAAGTAAAGTATTTTTATGAAAAAAATGTTTATTTTGTTTATAATACATACAGGGTCATTTTGCCATTGCGAATGAAACCACATACTCGTCTTCATCTTTGCTGACATTGTGCCAAAAATCACACATTAATAACTAATATTTTCACGAGTAATCCTGGTTTTAGTTATCTGATTATTTGATCATTTTGTACTTTAATGCGAATATGGCGTGTATGGGGGTGTATTTCTGGCTGGAAGTATGATGTTGCCGCTGCAACGAATTCTCTTAGAGTAGTAGTAGTAGCTTTAGGACGTGTAAAATTGGAATTGCTTTTAATTAATATTTATTTTGTTCGAAACTTATACTTTTTTATTTTACATCTACGGCTCAAGTAACTTACTGTAAAGTGTTATTTCCAAGTAGATGAGTATGTGGTTTCATTTAGTAAAGCGTTGTCAAAATGACCCTGTATGTAAATCTACTTGTCTATCAAATATAATCCAGAAACACAGCTGTCACAACTTACCTTTTGTACCTGTCACAACTTACCTCGGTATTAGGAGAGTTGTGACAAAGGGAGTAGTTTCAGTTTTCATGGATTTTCTCAGAAATCATATACTTTTTATTTACTTTAATGACTGTTTTAAAAACGGTAAGGACTGAGCTATGATGAGGCATACAGTTCATAATCGTGGTATATCTCTTTCTTGAGATATGTTCATTTAAGTAAAAATTGTCACAACCTTCCTAGGTCTCCCCTACATGGCCCATTTTATTGCTTTATTTAGTAGGTTGCACGTAATGGTTACCAAAAAGCTATTAAGGTACATTCGCACACATAAAATGACCGGATTTCATTGTTTGTCGTGCAAAATAAAAAAGATGGAAGTACCTAAGTACAATTATCCCGAGACATTTGTTCACATTCATCGATTATATCATGTGCACAATGTGTACACACGTCATATGAATTGCACATGAAAATCTTTTTTTTAAAAAGGGGGAATGTAAGTATTTTTTTTTTTCAATGACATTATGCACAATGAAAATAGTGCAGCATATACTTTTTATTTATTAGTATTATTTCGTAATAGGTACCTAGTACCATATGATAGGGAACTAACAATTTTGGGAAAATAAAAACATTGAAAAGAAAATAATCTTTTATTTAAAACTAGATAGTATTTAATAAAATTGTATAATATTTAAAAACTATATAATATTTACAATCATTATATAAAGCAAAACTTACAAATTACAGTCAATTCATTATTTCACATTACCCAATCGCGACTTGCAATGAAAACGTTCGTTTATTCGAGCATATTCTGAACATACGTTACCTACAATCTTGTTTAGACAGGTAAATGTAAAAAAAAAAACATTTTAACGCACATTCGGCCTTCATAAAACAAATCTTAACATTTTAAAATCCCTCTTTAGAAATATTAAAATAAAATGTATATAAAATATCAGTATCTACACAAATATTTATAAAAATAAAACACAAAAAATACAATTGTAAGAAATAAATACTGGGAAAGCCTCAGTACATTTCCGTTCCAAGCCACAAATTTACACGGATAGAGAGATTACATAATTTATTCAACACCGGTGCCGTTTAAAAATACCCGATTCCTTGCTGAGCTTCGTATAATTTTACCTCGTCCTTCTTTAAAGCCAGTTCGGGCCTGCAAAGAAAATGGAACAATTTTTTTGTAGCATAATTTCTGTACAATATTGTAGGAAAAACCTAACAGCAATCAACAGACGCTTCGTTTAAATTAAAAAGGAAAAGATAATAACCGACTACGAAACAACAATCTTAAAAGCAGAAATAAGAATATATTTCTGTATAAATACAAGTATCTAGGGCAGTGGCGAAGGGTTCCTGCCTTCCCTTTCTTAATTTATGTAAAATCTAATTGTCATTAGAATGGTTTGCAGACCGCATTTATGCATATTATCTAGTACCTTGATGTACGGAGTTACCTTTCGGAAAACTTCACCCTTCGCCACTGAACTAGGGAATAAAAGTGGAAGCACATTATATGTTGCATTCCACTATAACTTGATGTCGTAACGTGTATGTAAGTTGGAATACCTAGAGCACGATAAATAACTACTTAGATTTCTAACTGTAATCAACAGACAATGAAAAACAATATTAAAATTAAATAAACATTATATGTATGCATTACTTACAGCGTAATTTCTACAGTTTGTTGTTGAACTGTAACAAACGAGTCATCGTTTATGAACTATTTCGACAAAATTAAAATAAAACAATTTTGTATTCGAATGCTCACCCATTTGCGGTTGTTGTATCAAACCAGAGACATCTGAGAAATAAATTGTGTGATTCGTCTGCAGAAACTCTTTCGGTTGGTCTATGTACGTGGCTTGCACTATGGGCATAGAGTTTGAGACGGCTATCTCCTCTGCCCGCCACTGTTCCATGACCTCGTTGGTGTCTTGGACTTTTTGCATCCTCTCCACTTGCTTGTATGTCGGCTCGCCGCCGATGTAATCACGTTTTAACCGATTGTGATGACGAATCTCGTGTTTACGAAGATCTGACCTATAAGACAAGGAACCATTGTAGCCAGAGTAATAACTGGCATTATGATATTGATATTATTTCTAGGTTGTGAGGGATGTGATTGTAACATTAAATAGCAGTCATGAGACTTCCGCTTTCCCCAAATCTTCATTCAGTTGTTCAATAAATAAAAAACCTCATACAAACAAATAATGGCAAGATTTCAAGACAGTTTTCTGTAATATAATGGTACCACCGTTGTGAAACCCACCAAATCATGCTATCGACAAGTATATTTATGAGTATTGCTCAAAATAAATGTACACAACGAAATATTACTTAAACCATCTTTGTTTGAAATTATGTGCAGAACTAGCTTTGCTCGCGGTTTATTACGCGTGAATGTTTATCCCGGATAAAAGTGTCACTAAATATTATGCAGGGATAAGCCTCTTTCCCAGGGTCTCAAGCTATCTATATTACCCGCACTCCGCACCCCTCCCCGGCAATTCCGGCAGGCGGTAAGCCAGGGATACCAATATCACGTTCGCAAGTTTCCCTGGGAGTTGACTGTGTGGTCCGAAACCCAAAAAAAAATCTATATATCAAATTTCGTCGAAATTGTTCAGTAAGTACTTTTTTAAACTAAACGCGTTCAAACAAGGGCGGGACGAGACTTAATTCTATAATATGTAAAGATATAACGATGAATGTAGTAAGACAGACAACAAAAAAACGTAAAAAAATTCTAAAACTATTTCGTTACGTATATTTATCTCGAGTCTTCTGGTATTAGTAGTATTCTGGTAATATATTACTTATAAAAAGTAATCAATAAAAAACTCACTTGTAACAGAAATCTCTTCCACAGAAATGGCACGTGTGTTTTATATTCATGTGCTTGGCCTCGTGGTGCTCTCTTAGTAACTTATTCGTACGGAATGCCTTCTCGCACAGCAAACACTAAAGCAATGAAATAATCATCAGTGAACGATAATTTTGATCTAATGTAAATTCACGGCTCCATAAAAAGAGTAAACGGAGAGACATCTTATGCATTTAAACTTTACTTAAGGCGATACCTCAAGGTCCATTTTCATACATTTTGTTTCACCTTTAATCTGGGTAATTTAATATGACGAAATTTTAAAGGCAGAAATATCCATGATTATTAATTATTTTTACGTTTTTCTTTCAACTGCGAGAACTAATCACTAACTAGACGTGAATTTAAATTCTTTACTTGCCAATACTTGTTTAGTTACCCAGATTAAAGGTGAAACAAAATGTATGAAAATGGACCTTGAGGTATCGCCTTAACCAATTAGAACATGACACTTTAGGTAGTTTCTTTCAAAAAGTAAATTTGGAAATATTTACTGGAATCTATATTAAGCAAGCAGCAGTGGACTTGCTGTGGCTAATAACAATGATGAAAAAGTGTAAAACGAATACGAATATTACATTCAACCTAACATAGCTTGCGAAATATGTGTGCCTTACATCACTGCCTACGCCTAAAAAAGAAGGCGCGATAGTATGCTATGTATACGTACGCACCTTGAACTGTTTCTCTTGATGCGTGAGCTTGTGTTTGTTCAGATTGGACGGATTGACGAATGTGGCGTTGCATTGCGAGCACTTGTACGGCTTCTCGCCGGTGTGCGTGCGCATGTGCATCACCAGGTAGTACTTGTACTTGCACTTGTACGGACACAGGTCGCAGAAGAAGTTGAATGTGTTTGTGTGCACCAACCTGATACAAAGCGGGCCTGTGTTAGATCGTCAGTAAGAGGATATACACTTGACGGAGACATTGGTAAATGTGTAAACTCCATAATTTAATATTATATAAACTAATAGTAATTCTAAAACGAAATGAACGATGTTTTTTTTATATATAAAGCAATAATTATAAAAAAAATGTGAAATATGTTTTTTTTTAAATCGTGAATAGACTAATAAAATCCTCATTACAATTGATATTAAATAATCTTTTATAATTGGTTGTTACCATAGTTATGCTACACGGTACACAATACATACTGAATATCCCTAAAGGCACCTCAAAAACTTAGAAAGTTGTTTCAGTTTTGACTTTAATTATTTTCGGTAGATTTGCATCAATTCTATGTTGATGCCAAAACTTGTGTATATTTTGCGGTTTCGATGTCGCATTGTTAGTCATTTGTGTTTCAAACCAACTCACATGTGATTCTTAAGTCTGGCAACAATTGGGAATTCTTTACCGCACGTATTACATTTATGTGATGTGCTCTGCTTTTGGACCGGCCGCCGACACTGACGCTCACGACGATGGGCTATTAACTTCTCCTGCAGAAAATAAAATTACTTCCACGCTAGATTTACATCAAACGCCCATTCACGTAAAATCCCTTTTTGAGATAAACTGTACAGTATATTAGTCTTCAAAGTCCTATAGGCCATACAGACAACGCAAAATACAGAAATCGTTTTGAGGCTGTATAAATAACCCCATGACCTTAGTATAGTTTTTCATTTCGAAATTATAGTATGGCACTTATGTTTATTAGTATGTATGAATAATAAAATATAAACTGATACCTAATGGTGCCATTAAAAATTACAGGTTCCTACATAAGGTTAACTTACAAAGTAATATGAGTTATGCAAACTTCCATATTATTCTTTAAAACATCATAAATACTATTATGCATAAGGTGGCAACTATACAAATGAATCACCTAACGGTAAGCACCATAGCCCATGAACCTCTACATCATCAGTAATGTCTTTAGGAGTGGGCAAGCTAGTAACTTTTCAGGACCTCATGCTTTTGAGAAGCCTCATAATTGCAAGGGGCATAAGTAAGAACATTATCCTCATTTGGCAATTAGTAAAAGGCTTTACAAAAATGTGCCACCAGAGCCTCTCATTAGTTATTCGAGCCACTTATCACCATTGACTTCTATTTATTTGCCTATACCTGCTACAAAACAACCCAACAGTTCAACACTTTACCTTATTGGGAAATACTAATTCGCAAGGTGAGCATTTAAATTGCTTCACTTTTGGTAATTTCTTTAACATTATTCGTTCTTTCTTCTGTCTTCTCCTCTCAATCTCCTCTTCTATTTTCATCCGTTTCAACTTTATGTTATGTAATATAGAATGGAAGTCATGCTTAAAACTTGGATATGAATTGTAATTTAAATCATCTGAAATCAGTTTATTATGTATCTATTAATATGATTTTTTTTTAAATAAATAGAATCTACAAGAAATCATTAATTGCTATGATAATTTGTGTTATGTTATACATCTATAGGAATCCTATAGATAGCAGAATATATATTTTTTTTTATAACATAGTACATACCTATAGGATTTATAAGTTTTCTAAATTTCTTGTCTGAGGTTTCACAATTAAGCTTAAAATTTAAAGCAATCTTCAACATCTCTAGACAGTCGGTGCAAATATACTTAGGCAGAGAATCATTAATATCTATCTGAAATTGCAATTTGTAGTTAATCTTAAAACAATTCATTACAGTACATAAAATAATTTTAATGGTATGTATAACCATTATTCAAATATGCTTGGAAAATGTTTGTTCACTCAAACCTAATAGCCTAAAAAGGAGATTGCATACCAAAGCTTAGATAAGTTAATTTGTAACTTTGGAATAGCTAAAATATTTTTTCATACTTGCATGCAGATCACAAACTGTTATGAGTACCTATGCAAGCTAAGCCAAAGTTACTTAGCTTACTTTTTGGACTGAAAGTGGCATAAATTAATATCCTGTTTTATGTAAAATAAAATAAAACTTGATGAAACATACTTTATTATAATTTGGAAACATAAAAAAAAACATTTGGAATTGTATAAAAGGAGAAAAAAGATGATTTAAGCCAATGCTTTCGCCAATCCATGCTATTACAATATTATGCTACAAATGTTGTATTGGTTTCAATTAAAATGTTCAATTCAATTGAAATTTTTTTTTTTATTACACACAATAAAAGCATAGCAAAAGTACAATACACACAACTAAACGAAAAAATACATTATACAAACATATTGCATCCACAATATTATGAAGGTGTATAAAACACCTACTACTTCTTGATATGTTGATTAAAATTGTAACTCCATAACAGGTAGATTATGTCAAACTTTCCTAATGTTAAACATTCATACCTGTGTAAATTTTTTTATAATGAAAGTGATTGTTGAATTATCCATGCAATTATACTTTGTAAGGGGCCGTTCAAGTAATATGGAACGCATATTGGGGGGGGGGCATTTCTTGTAAAACGTTACGATGCGTTACAAGGGCAGGAGGAGGGTTTCGTACAAAGCATTATGTAACATTGTTTTATGTCCGTTATTTTGTGTAAAATAATTGACAATATTAGAAAAAAAATTCACTTGAATTACTTTTGGAGGGACGGCGGAGGCGTACAGATAAATGTAATGGCGCGTTACATGAGGGGATGGGGGGTCCAAAATCTTCAAACATTGCATTACGTAATACTTGAACGGCCCCTAAATGTTTATACTTACGGTAACACTTGTTACACTTCTAATTGCAGTTGTTATATCAAACTCATTGATCTTCTCAGTTAATGGTGTACAGCCACTTCTGGCACAAACTCTGCATATCATCTCCTTGGATAACAGTGATGGACTGAAAGACAATTGTTTCAGATAAAAGAAACAATAAAGCCCTAGACATTATAATGAACTTAGATGGACTTATGTCTATGCAGTAACATGCAGTATTTTTAAAATTCTGAATGAGATTTTAGTCCTCATGGCTATGTACGGCTTAACGTACGGCGAGCGTCCTACTCATTGTCATTCAACGAAATAAACTTTTAAGATAAACTCATTAGGTAAAAATTTAAAAGATAATATTAATTTAAAACTAGAAGTAAAAATTTTTACCCTTCCATAAGCCGCTGCCATTGATCACCAGCGTTGCTATCTTTCACCTCCGCTGGCGAAGATGAAGTGTACCTCATTTTGTTAAGCCTTGTCAGCATAGATTTTGTTAAATACACCGCCATTATTTTTAAAGCTTCAAATCAACTTAACATAAATAAAAATAATTATAATACATAAATAAAATAATAGTTTATTTTGGCTGTGAAAACAACACTTTCGAGTTTTGACAAATTGACAATTGACGGGTGACATTTGACATCATACCTTTTTTTCTCTCTCTTTGGCAAGGGCAAGAACAATATTTTTTAAATTATGCGTGTGTTTGACGCCGTAAACCTTAAATTAAGGCGATACCTCAAGGTCCATTTTCATACATTTTGTTTCACCTTTAATCTGGGTAACTAAACAAGTATTGGCAAGTAAAGAATTTAAATTCACGTCTAGTTAGTGATTAGTTTAATATGACGAAATTTTAAAGGCCGAAATATCCATGATTATTAATTATTTTTACGTTTTTCTTTCAACTGCGAGAACTAATCACTAACTAGAGGTGAATTTAAATTCTTTACTTGCCAATACTTGTTTAGTTACCCAGATTAAAGGTGAAACAAAATGTATGAAAATGGACCTTGAGGTATCGCCTTAAACTTTTTTACAAATTTTGTCGAGGTGTATATTTTATTTTACAGTCCCCCCCCCCCCTCCCCCCGTGACGATGAAAGCTGCAAAGTCTTCGAAACGTCGGGAGAAAAGTAAAATATTAAATTCGCTATAAAATTCGTAAAATAGTTTAATTTAAATCTCAAGTGACATAATTCCAAAACGTAAACCTTATTTATAAGGATGGATAAAATATATAAAAAAAAGATTTATAAAGAAAATAATCGATCTATTCGATTATCGTTGTTAAACTTAATCACCGTTGTTTAGCTAATTTGCTGTCCCATAAATATGATATATCCTAACGACATAAACAGACAGCCTTACTGGGTCTGAGTTAACGATCTCTCAACTTTTTTAGTTCGTAATATTATACTTGGTTTGTCTAAATAGGAATCCTCACTATGTGGGTTAGAATTATTTGCCTTTGAAATAAAAAGGGCTAATTAAAAAAAAAATAAACGAAACTCACCTCTTATACTTTAGTTCTGTCAAACTCAGATGGTAATTCTTTTATTTGAGTATATTTTGTATACCGCTTCTTACTGTTAGTATCGTATCCTTTCAAACTTTAATCTTGATATTCATATCAATTGTTTCAACGATGCACAACCCTAGAAATTGAATAGACAATGTTCCATGTCCGGTTATTATCGGTTAAAATTTATTGCATAAAAGTGATATAGTTATATCTATTTACTTCTTATTAGAAAGAGATAAAAATATTTTTTTTCTTATTCAGTCATACTTCATGTTCATTCTTCATGTCAATCTTTGTTGATATTTTATTTTGCGAGAATGAGTGTGTTGTGAAATCAAAACGTTTATTATAAATTCTGCCCATCAATATCGGATTATTGTGTATCTAATTCAAGTCTAGTTATTGTTATGACTTCTCTTTTATTACTTAAATCCATGTTATTTGCGAATGCTTTGCAAAAGAACAAAAAGAAGAAGAAAAGAAAAATAAAGAAAATGTATGTATCTTCAAACAATTATATTCAAAAAATTTACAAACTATTCATCTCATCCAAAACTAACTTTATATGATTAAACCTAAAAAGCTAAGCTGAGACGGATTTGAACTCCACTAACTTTAACATCCGTTATTTACTTAGCAAACGTAAAACTTAGGGCCCAAATACCATTTCCAATTAGTTTTATATTTCATCCACAGCCACCCAGCAAAAAAATTAAATATAAGCATGTGTAGAATTTGCAATGAAGAAAAAGGTGATATACCCATATTTGATAATTTTTCCCAGCCAAATATACCTGAAGAAATTCAACACTTTTCAGGAGTAACTGTAAGTATTCTAAATATTCCGTTTTTCTGTTGAATTTTACCTCGAAATTATATAAGCCCTATTAACAAATATCGCTTTAGTAATCACACTAAGGCATTAAGCACACTTTTGCTATATGTATATTTATTCCCAATAGAACAAACTAAAACAATATACTTAAGGCAAACTAAAATTTGAATTTTAACAAAAGAATTTCCAATCCATTCATCTCTTAAACAATTTAATGCAAAGAAGTATTAATATCTATTATTTTTTTGCTTACAGATGAATAAATCAGACAATTTTTCTAAACACATGTGCCAAAATTGCCTGGACTTGTTAAATGGATGTATTGTGTTCAGAGAAATGTGTCAAAGAAGTAACAAAATATGGCTGGATGTCTCAATTAAAAAGGGTAAAGTACAAAAAATAATATGAAGTTTATGAAGTTTTTTAATAAAAAAAAAAATTCTCCTATTTGCTCAGTATTGGAATTTATGCCCAATAAAACATGTTTGTAAAAAAGTTTTTGTGCACACTATGTAAAGCTTTGTATAAAAATTATATTCATTTTTATTCCTAATTTTTCAGTTAAATAAATGTATCTATTATATATTAATTCAAAGTTCAACTTTAGAGATTACTCTTTTATTTATTTTTAATTAATGTGTATTTTTTTATAGAATGCCAAACAGTTTGCAGTGCCTATGATGACAGCCGAGTGCAGGGTGACAGTGATGAGTCATACAACATACCCTCACCAGTATTTTCTGAAGACAATTCAGAGCTGTGGAGTTGTTCCACTTGTAACAAACAGTTTTATGATCTGGTCAGTGTAACTATTAATGTTTTTTATAGTCTTAACAATGCAGTAGCCCAAATAAAATAATTTTTAACACTAACCGGAACTAAATATAAATTTGAATTAAATATAGATTGAAAATATACTGAAAGTTTGAATTTTTTTTCAGTTACATACTTATGATGAACCTTAATGAATTAAGAGCCCTTAACATTTTTTTGTGATCTTAATGCAGTAATTGCTGGTAAAATGATTTTTAGTAAAAGAAAATTGTAAAGTTTTGATTGAGAGAAACTTGCTGATTGTTGATACATGTGTAATACCTTTTTGTATTAATTATCCCATCTTTTAGGCATCATACAACAATCACCTATCAAAATGTAGTATAGAGAACAATGATGCAAATGCAAAGCCATCCAAGGAAGTAACAAAAAGAAAGTTTCTATGTGATATATGTGGTAAAACTGCCTATTCAAATGCAAGCCTTTTAGTGCATATGTATGTATGTAAAATAATATTTTTTATTTATAGAAATTAATGTTATATTAGATATTATGCACACAAAATTCAAAATCTGAAACAGAATTTATTTATATCAGATGATTTATTTATAAAAAAATGTTTTTTATTTTTTCCATTTTGTAACAATATGTATGTATTGTTTAAAATTACAGGGGTATACATGAAAACATATTTCCCTTCAAATGCGATGTATGTCCATACCAAGGTAGAACAATGGATCTATTAAAAGTGCATAAACGATCACATCTAGTGGACAAACCATTTAAATGCACCCAGTGTCCAAAAGCAACCACAACATCAAGCAATCTCGCTAAACATATGCGACACGTTCATAGTACAGCGAGGCCACATAAGGTACAGTAACAAACTCTATCATCATTGGAAATAAACATCTGTGAGACAACTCAATAAAAAAAGTTTAAAAATAAGTATCATTCCTTGGAGATGTGAAGCGCCGTAATTCTGACATCCAATTTATTTACCTAGCCATGGTCCAATGTAAGAAAACGCTGTGGTTATCAATTTCGCGCTTGCGGGTTAGTTCTTAAACTATGTCCTTAACAGAAACACCATTAGGTACAGTTTTACGTATCTATCACAATATACCACCTCTTCCTCCCATTTGGTTTGAAATATAAAGACTCTGCGGTTCGTGATATTTCGGACAAGCAGAGCATGTACGAATTGGAACAGGCTATCAAAATTTGTAATGGTGTTATTCCAAACACAGATTGCCTTGTATTGTTAATATATAAAATACAACAAATAGCTTTTCATTATGGGACGTAAATATATTCGACGGCACATTTTGCCAATTCATTTAGGAATAAACGCGTGAAATTATTCCATAAATATGTACATTTGTTTCAGTGTAATTATTGTGATAAAGCATTTTCATACCAACATGATATGAAGAGGCATATCAAAGACATACATCTTAGGCAGGGCACAGTTGAGTGTGACGTCTGCTATAAGAAGTTCAACACTAAGTAAGTAAAAATATTATAGGTACTCATATAAGTAGCTTGCAACTCAGTTTACCAAATAGGTACCCATGTTCAAGATTTGATGTGAGTATAATGTAAAACTATGGTAACCATTCCCCCATTTTAAAACAGAACATTGGTACTGTACTTAACACATTATTTTGTAAAAAAAATCCTCATAAATATTTCTTAGCCAAGATTCAAGGTAAAATTGTTATTGCACCCATAAGTAAAGTATTTATAACCACCACCACCCAAGTATTTATAACCAGTAATTTAAAAAATCGTTTCTGTTTTATCGAATTATTATATTACTCGTAATTTCAGAAAAATACTACAAGGTCACAGATGGAAAATTCACAAGATCAAAGGTGAAAGACAGGGCAGGTTACCGTCATACTTGCAGTACCAAATGGAGGAACAAAACGAAAACAATATGGCGGACAGTGATCCCAATTTTTAGCACATGAATAGTATTAGAAATAGCCAATCTAATGTATTATTTATATCAAAAAGTGTTAGGTGTAATACATACACTGTATAGATAGTGGAAGCTCTCTTGACAAATTTTGTAATCATTTTATATGCGCCTAGTAAGAACTTGCAAAAAAAGCTGTATTGATTCTGGACTCTGGTCACGATTGCATTCCAATATTCACAAAAAAGCCTTGTCAATTGTTAACTTTAAATACCGTAAAATCATTAAATATAGAAGTAATTGATTTGTATAGTATGAAATATACAAGATTTTTAGATTCTGATTGCGTCTAAGTTAAAGGGAAATTAAATGTATGTAATTTTTGTCGTACTTATAAAAAATGTAAACAAATCTTAAATACTAGTATTAGGAGCAGCTTTAATGAGTGTATAAAAACATCTTCATCTGATGTTTAATTCTTAGTATTTCAATTGCACATCCTATCACAACTAGTTCTTCTTCTTCTTCTTCTTCAGCCTTCATCTACCTAATGCTGAGTAAAGGCCTCTTCCATATTTCGCCAACTAGCGCGGTCTTGGGCTTTCCGCATCCAGTCTTTCCCGGCTGTTCGAATGATGTCGTCGGTCCATCTTCGCGGCTGCCTCCCCACGTTCATGTGCCCAGTTCTTGGCCTCCATTCTAGTTCCTTCCTCCCCTATCGGCCATCTGATGTGCGGCTTATGTGGCCTGCCCATTTCCACTTCCTTCGTGCTATGACTTCGGCTACGTCTCGTAGACTGGTTCTCTTGCGGATCTCGGTATTGTACACTATATCTCGAAGAGAAATACCCAACATAGCTCTCTCCATAGCCCTCTGGGTAACTTGAAGTCGATGACTCAGTTGTTTGGTGAGCGACCAGGTTTCAGCACCATATATCATGACGGGGAGGACGCACTGTTCGAACATTCGGCGTTTGAGGTTCAGAGGCACTTTCTTGGCTTTGAGTACATCGGACAGTTTGCCAAAAGCTCCCCACCCTAGTTGGATGCAACGCTTGATCTCGCGGTCTTGTTCATTTTTCTCGAGACTCTAAGTTTGGCCCAAGTAGACGTATTCCTCGACTCTCATTATGCGTTGGCCCCCCACAACCAGGTATTGAGTGTCGGAATCGGGGCACATAATTTTGGTTTTTGAAGTATTTATTTTTAGACCAACACTAATTGATGCGGAGCACAGCTCTTCTATCATGGTCTGCAAATTCTCGCTGTTGTTAGCAAACAGAATGATGTCATCTGCAAAGCGAAGATGTGACAGATATTCCCCGTTTACATTGATGCCTCTATCCGACCAATCAATAAGCTTAAATACGTGCCCCATACATGCTGTGAACATCTTGGATGACATAGTGTCCCCCTGTCTCACTCCCCTCTTGATGGGCACTGGCTTTGTCAGGTCATGTAATTTTACTGGTATGTCTCTTTGATTGCCTGCACGTATCTGCAGTCTACCTGGCATCTTTGGAGAGAGTGTACGACGGCCCAATGTTCTACCGTGTCAAAAGCCTTTTCGAAGTCGATAAAGGCCATTGCGATGGGTTGGTTGTATTCTATACACTTTTCCATTATTTGGCGGACTGTGTGGATGTGGTCAACCGTAGAGAAGGCACTCCTGAATCCTGCCTGTTCAGTGGAACACAATCAGTGGATTATGCGGCGTCTAGCCTCGTGGTAACTCGCAACGTTATTACCTTAGTGAAGAGTTTATAGACATGGCTGAGCAATGAAATGGGTCGTTAGTTAACAAGATTGGTGACATCTCCTTTCATGTGTAGAAGTATAACTACCGCATTTTTCCATGTGTCTGGTGTTATGCCTTCAAAAAGTGCTTTGTTGAACAACAGCTGGAGTTTTTTTAACACTGGCTTCCCACCCAGCAGGAGGTGACGGTGAGGTCGTATGTGACTTTATACAGTCCAGGCAATTTCTCTTTCTTCATGCGTTTCAGCGCATTCTTGATCTCATACAAACTTTCTTCCGGTAAATCCTCCGTATGATGTCTCACTAATTTTGCTCTTGGATCTTTACCAGGTGTAGAAGGTGTTGGTTCGGACACTCGAGAGCTATACAGTTCTGTGTAGAATTTCTCTTCTCTACTATAACAATTACAATAACCAGCAATTATAACTAACTACATTAACTTGTGCATGAAAATAAAACACATCAGTTTGTTTACATTTTATATACAAATTCTACTAATATGAAGTACCTACCTACATCTACAAGTTTCCGAATGTCGACTGCCTGCCTAGCGCAATGGCTTGGATTTACATATTTTTATTTTTAAATATACATACTTATTATATCCCATTAAATTAGTCGTAATAGTAGAAGGCATAGGTAACTTATAATACACACACTAAAACTGAAAACGCGTTTTTTTTAATTGTAGTAAATTTTAGCGTTGTAGGAACTAGAGAAAATACATTGCAATGAGGCGACACTCGTATTGTTGTGTTTAAGCATTCCAAACAGGTAAGTACAAAATCCATATAATAATTAAATGTACTGCCTCTGAAAGAGTCAGTCGCAAATACACTAGTTCCGTACGGCTCTGTTGTCGGTGAGCGTAAGGGACAGTGTAATTTTCATAAGAATTTCATATGATACCGGTAAGTTAAATTAATATAATTTTGTGGAATGATTGATTAGTAGTTATCAACAGAATGTTTTATAGCTAATTCGAGTTATATACTTATTATAAAGCATATTATTAGTGAAATGGTCATATTTCTGACTACCGTCATAATGTGCAAAGAATTAAGGCGGTGAACGATATTGCGTACGTATGCCGCAGTACTGGCAAATCAGTCCGAAATGGTTTTGTTTTTTATTTCTAACTGGTGTTAAGTTTCTTTACAAATTTAATATCAATTTAAATTTAATGATGAAGGCAGATTATTGTGAGGTAATTACGGTATATGTTTTTCTTTGTTTTACCTCTTATAATCGAGTCTGAAATTATTACTCTTTATGTCAAATTAATGAATTAGCGTAGTACGCCATCAACTTTAAATTAATGTTATTTTATAAAATCATAAAAAATACATATTTATATCGATGGTTTGCATATAATTGTCGTATGACTTTATACAGGGTCATTTTGTAACCCTAGACTTAAATTTAACTGCGAGAAAGTCATCTTAAAAGAAGCAGTTTACTATAAGTTATTCTAACCTAAGGTCAAAAACAAAAAAGTAAAATTTTCGAACAAAATAAATATTCAAATAGTCATTTTATTTTTACACACCCTTTTGCCACTACTACTATACTAGAATTCGTCGGAGCGGCAACATCGCACACAGTCATTGATAATATTATGCTCACGCACACAAACGAGTGATGCACACTCGGAGCGCAAGGGTAGTTCGTCGCACCGCGCGCCGCGCCGCAACCGAACAGCTGATGTCGGCGCTTTAACTACCTAGGGTTTTGTGTCGTGCCACATCACTCAATCAACAATTAGACCAGCAGCGACGACGCTACGCCGACGTTACAAAAAGACACATACCTCAACATCATTATCATCATCAGCCACATAAAGTCCACTGTTGAACATAGGCCTCCCCTAAAGATTTCCAGTCGGACCTGTCGAAAGCTGCCTGCATCCAATGTGTTCCCGCGACGTTTATCAAGTCGTCTGTCCACCTTGCAGGTGGACATCCAACGCCAACATAAACATCACGCACTAATCATCACATTTCATCAGAACAATATTTTCTATGCTCAAATTATTATCATAAGCAAACGACACTAATCAAACAACCACAACTGAATAAGTTAGGTACACATGATTTCCGTAATTTTAAAGTGATTTATTCTTTTAAATCAAAACACACACATTCTAATGTAGGTAGTTCATCCATTTTAGTAGATAAGTAGGTATAATAAATACGTTCAACGGTTAGATTTGTAACACTCATAACAATAAAATATCATTCTTCAAGTCTGGCATATCACGCGAACAATTAATAACGAAGTTACAATCTTGATAATAATTAGGTAATGTGATAGTTTGAGGTAAAAATGTCGAGCGACGGGATACGTCGCGGCGCGGCGCGGCGCGGCGTCCCAATAGGTATCTTAACATGTTTTCAAAATAGTAAATGCGTTTACCAATACCTAATGATGATTTGTAGATTGCTTGTTCCTTTAAAAGTGGTTTCACACTTCAAAGTATTTTTAATACAGTTAATTTGTGACTACCTCGGTGCCGCAGTTGTATTATAGTACGGATGCTTTGCTAAGGTCACGGGATCGAATCCCGGGTCGGACAAAATGATATTGGATTTTTCCATTCAGTACCTATCGCAAATTCATAAATCCACATTAAAATCGTAATGACAGCCTCCGATAGAAACATAATCAATAGATTGTGATTAGTTCAGTTTCGCGTACGCGTCAACGATGCAAATTCGCGATCGTAAAATATTCAAAATGACAAAAAATATTTCTAAAAATAGACTCTATTTTATACGTGTTAAGGTCGCATTTAGGGGACCATTTTAAATTTCTTTGTGCCTGACCGACCAACACGCGACACACGAGTTTAGTGAATTCCACAAAGGGTTTGGAGTAGTGTTGCCTGATGTCCCGATTTGCGCGAGACGTCCCGATTTTCAGAGTTCTGGGGACGTGACCCGTTTTGCACCAATAAAATTATTAAAACCATTAAGTATTATGAAAAAATAAACTACGCATTCATCACTGTGTTGAGTGCGACAATGCAATCAAAATAGCACGTATCATCTCACTAGCGCTGAACGTACAGTTTTGTTTTATTCTCTTGCTTAGAGATGCGACTACCCGGCGATCTGTACTTTGATGTTAAAACAGAAATCCAAATTAAAACGCAACTTTAGCATGACATGCAGTGATATTTTTTGTAAAACGCAATACATAAAACTTAAATTTAAAAAAAATACTTGCTTTTTTTATGTCCCGATCTACAACACTAAATCTCGATTTGTTTTACCTTCTTGATTTTAAACAAACTGACCCTGGCAACACTAGTCTGGAGGTACACGATATTTGACGAGCCAGAGTATTACAACTAACACGTGCCATCGCAGTGTTACCAAACTTTTATTATTACCTTATTGTGCAATATCTTGTTTATTTTATACCCTGTATGCCTATTGAAAATGAATGACAGAATCCAAAATCTCTATTATACTTTATTACTTAAAATAATGTTTCAAAAATACCAAAATATTGCTGTGTATTATTTTAATTAAGTAGACTTTTCATTAATAATTTCATCATAAATCAGTACTTATTTTATTTCGTAATACATTGTGTGTTAAATCTGTTAGAACATCATGTAATAAAAAAAAATCTAATATCAGAATTTTTGAAATGTTGTGTCGTTTTACCAAGCTTTTTGGTAAAAAAAGTTTATACTGACAACACTGCGAGTTTAGGCGAGAAAGAGTACGACTATTGTATTAAATAATCGCGCGCTCTTCAGACTCGGTCAAAGACTCGGACGCGTTGCCATAGTGTACCTATCTAGCAAAGAAATGGTACAGAAAGCATAATATGACGTTCGGTAATGTCTACGTAGTCTTCTTTTAGATATTATGACAAACCGAAATATTAATGTTGGAATTAAAATAAATGTCGGAATATCATGTAGAATCTAAAAAAATACGATACCAATAGATTTAAAATCTTGTAACTTTAGTAATTATGTAAGTAACTTTTTTGGTAAGAAAACTATTTTATTAACGAAAATAACGTTTATAAATTATAATTGACGAAATATTTTTTGTAGTAATTAATTATTGACTCAATGAACTGCTGCAAACAAGTCAGTGAACGAATTGGGAGTTTATTTGTGAGCTGACCTTCTGAACCCTATAGGTTCGGTAATAATATCACCAGCTGTGACGTAGTTCATTCACTTCAGTTAAGCGCGCTTAGAGACAGCGTGATCAAAAAACCTTAAATCTAAAATCGGGATTATTGACGTAAATATACGCTACTTATGAATAATATTTGGCACAGTGTTAGCAGAGGTCACCACGAACCTGTGGTTTCATTTAGTAACGCAATGTCGAAATGACCCTGTATACTATTAAGAAATTATATAATTAAATAATTTTTTTGACGCCCGTAATAAAGTGCACGAGTTTTTCACTCATGTCATTTATTCTGGTATACCCGGAGTATAATTTGAGGAGAAGGAAAAACATTAGTTTCTGTGTTTTTTATTTCACAAATAATGATAATGGGGGGGGGGGGGGTGTTTCGGGATATTTTAGGTATTATTTACAGAGTTTATAATTTTACGAAATTAGTAACAAATATAATAATTATAATAACAGTGTGATGTAAAAAATAAATAAAGGAAATAAATATACGCCCGAAACCCTTCAAAAGGCTTTAAAAGAAATTAATGATGGAACTATATCTTTTTACAAAGCTTCCTAAGTTTATAATATTTCTAGAAAAACGCTATATGACGAAGTGCATGAAAAATACAAAAGCAAGATCATACGGGAGCTCCAACTGTACTGACCCCGAAAGAGGAATCTCTTATAGTTGAATGGGTTATAAAGATGGCACAAATGGGTTTTCCAGTAACCACATATATTAGAAAGAGAAAAAAAGAGCATTGAAATGAAGAATAATTTCTATTTGTTTGTTGATTATTTCAATTTAGGCACTTACCTATATTCCTTTTTTAATTTTGACTTCATTATCTTTCCATTTTTTAATGGAAGTAATTTTAAAAAAAATGAACTTGTGACAAAATTTTGGATTTTTATTTCATTAAGTAAGTACTTAATTATAATTATTTTAGTCTATTTAAATATATACTTGAAGACACTTAATTTTGTTTTTGCTATTATATAGAAAACGTATGCTTCAACATAACACGCAATTAGAGACAAACTAGAGGTGCCGTAAAATAGCAATGATATAAATTAAAGGCTAAGACGTTAAATAATGTTCTAAATTCATCTTATAATAACAGTCTTTCGAATAAAACAGTTTCCATTCCTATCGCCTTTCTACCTTTTCTGAATTCATCAAATAATTCAATCATTCAAAGTAGCAAATGCCATAATATACCGTAATATGGTAGGTACATTTACCTTAGATATGTATATTTCGTATTATAATTCGACGGGTGCTTTGCACTTTTGAAAAAAGTTAACTACAATTTTGAGATTTTTTTATTATTGCAGTAACTAACTAAAAAGTAAATATACATGTAGATGCCATATGAAATAATGAAGCGGTAATGAAAATTTCAACAAATTTAGTTTAAAATAAACAAAATGGGAGCATTTTTTCTTATTATACGCTCTCCAGAAAACTAGCTGTTTTGTATATAACTCTTTTTACTTTGCACCCGTTGAATTATAATAGCTTTTGCTTGCGGATCTTACCATGTAATGTTTAAAAACAATCAATTTAGACTTTCTAGTACTTACTGTGACTATATTCGTATTATTTTAGATTCTAAAATATTCTTTAATTTTTTTAAATTGTTATTAATAAGAAATCAATGCTTCCATTAAACACATTTATTTTATCATGAAATACATAAAAGCAGCTGTTACTCTTATTATATTTATTGCCTCGTTATAATTTATTTGTTTATTTACACTTATCAAGTATATTGAGAGGAATAGAATCATTAAGATGGATAAACTATTAAACCTAAGGTAACGAGAGACCGGACTTTTACTTTAATACACAGTTAAACAAGACATCATAACGAGCTCTTGTGTTTTTAAAAAATCTCTATAATGTGGCTGATATTCTGGCCAATATTTTTATACACATGTTTTGCTTTCGACCTGCGTAAAGAAAGCTGTACATCTGATTTAAAAATTAATAATGATGACTATCGTCTCGCACAAACTTACGACCTCGGAAATAAAAATCCAACTGATGCTCACTACGACGTCTATGGAAATTTGTTCTTTGTACAAAACGAGAGAAAGGAAAACGGTTACACGTTCAACATTTACGTTTTAAAAAATAAATCACCTACACCTGAAAACGTCCCAGGTAAGAATTATATTAATTTAAGTAAGTAATTAATTAATTTTAGTTTTTACCATGTTTGTAATGTTATTTTGCTATAACGAATCGTATATGCAAGAAACTTGCTCAGTCTGTTTGAGGCTTTATTTATAAATAGTAATTTGGATACGGAACAGTTCTGTGGCTACATATTGTTCTTTATAGCCTTTCTACGGGAAACACATGCTGTGCGAAAGTTTTATTATTTTTATACTTTTTGTTTAAGTAGTTTTATGTTTTGCGATGGAGTATTCTAAATGCGTCGAAATCCCTTGTTTTATATTAGAATAGTTTGGGCTTGCGGCTCCGCCCGCGTGAAATGAAATCGGAATCGGTTTAATAGTCCCCGAGATTAGCGCGTAGGTTGCTCGTTCGATGTCTACCAGGCTTATACATACTACAAAATTCATATCACTCTCGACTTCTAATAGAAAGTAAATATTATACCACTTACCATATCCTCTATCACGGAATACAAAAAAAAAATTCAATTCTAACGCAACTAACTACGCAAAAGTCCATAATTTTATAATCGATTTGCAATTGTGACAGCAATATTACCGTTGACGATCCTTTTAAATTACATGTCTGGTCGTATATTATCACCTACCTACCCCAGATGGTTTTTTTTTACTGCAGTTACGAGCATGCCACTCGCCTGATGGTGAGCGGTAAACCCAAAACGACAGCAATATAATACAAAACTTTTAATTACAAAGGCCTAGCTCTCCACTGCGCTCTTCACCCGATAAAATGTTTAGGACGCCTTCAAATAAACCGCGCAGCCGGCCGTGCGAGCCAAATTAGAAGGAGCCCTAAGTCTCATAATGCCCAGTATGTTGCTGTATGCTAGCTACAATAGGTATAAGCTGACTAATTAGACGCTTATGCAGACTTTTAGACTGGCTAATTGCTTTATTTTAATTTATAGGTTTACCCGAAGATGCGAGCTACTCAGTTGCATCAGACAAAAAGAACGGTAAAATTTACTTCGCAACTCAGAATGGTATATACGTTTACGATTATAAGAAGCAATGTGCGGTACCATATGCTTTCACTTCTAATAATATAGATATGATCTTCACTGACAAAGATGGCAATTTATACTTCACTGAAAATGATGACGGTACCCAAAAGCTTTATCTCCTGGATGGAAAAAATAAAATTCCATTCAAAATGCTAGAATCATTGCGAGAACTGGAAATAGACGACAAAAATAACTTCTATTACATCAAGCAAGACAAACTGTATCTGCTGAAGTCCACATCGGTTACGCCAATTTGGATTAGCAACGTCACTTCTAGCGACATGGCCCAGATATCGTTCTATAAAAACACCGTATTTATTGCTAATAAGAATTTAGGTTTCTTGCATGAAAACGACACAGGGCGTTTGAAATACGTAGAAAATACACCAACAAATGTAACAACTATAGCTTTCGACGACACTGGAGACTTTGCACTTGGGCGAATTGGACAAATAATGAAATATCAAAAAACCGAATGTCCCAGCTACGGAAACGATGCCAATAATTACAAAAGCGACTAAAATTATGGAAAATATTATAACACATCTTTGTGGAACAGTCCTTTTAATAGTAAAAATAATTTACCTAATTAGTTTTACAGCATATCAAAGATCACTGAAAATGTTTAATGATGACACATGCAGAATGAATATACAACAAAAAAATCACATGTATACGCATATTAAATAGGAGTTAATTATTTTTTTAAGCATAACACCACAAGTTATTTGATATTGTATCATGACAATATATTGATAATGTATGAAAGAAATTGTATACATACACAACCATTATGTCTACTACATAAATGATAGATTTTTATGCAGATATTTCAGTCTGTTTGGGTGAAATAAGTATATTTTGTCCCAATCTAAACTTAAAATATCTCTTATGTTTTACAAATACAAAATTTCAAAAAAAAAAAAGTATAGTTTTCACTTCCATCAAGTTAACTCATTTACTTCTCGAATACAAGTTCCAGTATGTTTATCCATACTACAAATTACAAAAGTATATTGTAAATTTCATTTGCAAACAGGAATGTTTAATAATATTTATGTTTAAATCAATACAAATTCAAAGTAATAATGAATTAATTTAATCTGATCTAGAAATATGTTTAATGAATTTGTATTTGATTATCCTATGCAAAATGAAAAATGAAGTTATAAACAATGCATTGTAATATCAGCATTTAAAAAATAACTATGCTGCATGACAGCTATGTCTCATACCAAAATCTATGACAGTTACTTTACCCCATAAGTCCAAAGTCACTTTACATAATAATGTAGTGCCCTTTTATAACTATTTAAACATCATAAAAATACTGTTTCAAACATCATTACTTCTTCAATCATACTAACATAACACTGTAGATTGTTATTGCAATCTCCTATGTGTACTTTAATATTCAGATACCACACATAGGAGATTCTAAATTAGCAACAACAAAATGTAGATTCTTTAAAATAACATTAAAATTTGCCAGAATACTACATGAGTAAATTGATATTGCTTATATCAAGCAAACATAATACATAACTTAGAATTCTAATAATGCTTAATTCTACATCATAATCACAATCCATAAAACATAGTAAACCCAAGTATATCTCAGTGTGGCAGTATGCTTTGGGATATAATAGGGAATGTTATAGGCTGTGCCTGTGAGTTAGGTAAAGCCATTGGTTGACTAGTGCTTGAGATTGTTATTTGTTGAGTTGAAGTTTGATGCATAAGCTGCGGTGCTGATGGCACCAACTGTTGCTGTGATTGTTGAGCAGCTAATTGTTGTGCCGACTGCTGCGCTACAATTTGTTGTGCAGATTGCTGGGCTGCTGCAGCAAGTTGTTGCGCCGATTGTTGTGCAGCTGCAGCTAAATGTTGAGCAGACTGCTGAGCAGCCAAATGTTGTGCATTTTGTTGAGCTGCTAAATGTTGTGCATTCTGCTGTGCAGCCAAATGTTGTGCTGACTGTTGAGCAGCCAAATGTTGAGCAGACTGTTGTGCAGCTAAGTGCTGAGCAGATTGTTGGGCAGCTAAATGCTGCGCAGACTGTTGAGCCAGGTGTTGTGCAGACTGCTGTGCTGCAGCCAAGTGTTGAACAGACTGCTGAGTAGCATATTGTGATGCTTGATGCTGTGGTGCAAGTTGAGGCTGCAGGGCAGACTGCTGAACTAACTGTTGCACTGCAGTCTGAGATGCGTTACCCATTAACTGTTGAGCTGGTGGTGCCAAAGTTAACTGTGCAGGCACAGCCACTACTGTCTGACCACCGCCCATTAGTGTCCCAGAGTCACTGACTTGCATAAGCTGCTGAGCACCAGCACTAGTAACAATGAGTGCCCCAGAGTTTCCTACAAGTTGCTGTGTAGTGCTTACAGTGAGTATCTGCGGAGCAGGAGTTAGTAGTTGTGCCCGTGATGCAGCTGGGGCTAAGGCCAAATTAGATGTAGCTGCAGCAGGTACCAAGGCAGGCAATGCTCCTGCCAGACTAACAACTGGAGTAACACTCACTGTTGCCAAGGAGACGGGTGCTGATGTGCCATGTCTAGATGTAATCACACATGACTGATCAGTCCTAATTGAAGCAGTTTGCTCCAATAAAAATTCATTCATGGAAGTGAGCTGAAGATTCTTCTCTGTCAAATCAGCTACCTTCTTTAACAATACACTTATATTATCATGTAATAATTTTACTTTGTGATCCAGTGTCTCACAATTGAGGCACATATTTGATGTGGTTAACACTTGATTTTCTAATCCATTTTCTTCAAATGCAAACCTTCTGAATTTAGCCTCTGGGGGGGAATCATCATCTCTAATCGGTGGCGGCGGGCGATTGAACTGTGGAGGTGGGACAGTATGAACTGAAACTGCCTCAGTGCCAACTTCAGGAGGGTGTACATACTTGCATTCTTTGTTTGCACAAGATCCGTGTATGTACGCTTGACAGACGGGTATGGTACGCGGGTCGCGCGGAAATACTCCCGACGTATAGAAATGCTCCTCATCTTCCACTGTGCTATGTATGAATTTGCAGTTCATTCTGTAACATCCTTTATTTTGAAAATCATGGCAAAAACGGAAGAGTTCTTTTAAAAAAGGCTTTGGCGGTATCTCGTGCATGTATCTGCAGTTTTCTCGTGTGCAACATCCGCGAATGTAATCCCTGCAAAAATTATTGGCTGTGGGACCCAATGTATCATTATCCTCATTCATGATGCCAGCTGCATTTGTTGTAAAGATCATAGTTTATGATATTTGAATTTAATTTTCATACCGATTGTCAAAATTCTATGCTATGATTTAAAACTGAAGCTCTTCCTGTAAGCACTTCCAAATATTATTTCTTTCATTTCCTTATTTTGACTTAAATTCAAATTCACCTCCTCTCTTCTGTTTATAAAAATTTGCACTAAAGAATTAACCACATATTGATCGTATATTGCTATGAATAGTATTGCTATAAAGTGTTAATTATTGAATTGAAATAGTCGAAAAGTCACTTGAAAGAAAACTGAATGAAGATTGAAATGTGAACATTAAAGAACATGTTCATGTCAAATATAGTGCCGTGGTGAAGTATATTGCAGAATCATTCGATCATTTCTTGTTATAACCCATATTGCGTTAAACATATTATCCATGGTAGTACATACATTTATGTAAATACCATAAATGAATATGGTATTTACATAAATGTTTTTAAGAAAATAATATAAGTGGGTAATAGTAATAGGCATGAGTTTAGAATAAAAAAAAACCTTTCATAATCGATTATCCCATATGACTAGTATATAGAACAAAACATTTATCAAAAATAACTTCTTGCCCAACACTAGACAGATTGTCAAACGGCATAGATACAATAAATGCTAACATAAGGAACGGAATAAAAAGAATGAATGAATTATATTATTTACATACATAGAATGTCTTCTATAACACAGACAATCACCTATCTTATATTATCTATATATTTTTGTTTTTGGAGAAATAAATATGGCGCGCTGCTTGTGTTCGTTTTACATTTTGCGAAATTATTTATGAAAACAATAATGATAAGTAACAGAAAATTTATGTAAAATAGTTTTACGTACTTGTATTATTTACTTTTGCTAATTTCAAATAATATGAGGTAAGAGGCATTTATTTCTATCTTAAGAATTTGATTCTATGTGTTACATGTTGTCGTTCTAGTAGTCATAAATTATTTTTTTATTGAACTGCTTATATTTAGGTAACAGGATCTCAGAAAATGTTTAAGCAGCAGTTGTCGCCGAGAAGCGTTCACCCTTACCAGACGACAGTGGTACCGAGAAGTGAGCAGCAGTTTGCGTCCGCTACAGAACAAAGAGCAAAGTACCCGTGGGCGGAGGATATTAACACGCCGGTGTATCAAGTCACAGGCACAGACAGCTCGACATCCGACAATGCCTACCACGTACGTATCTTACGTTTTATGAAAATGGTGGTTTTAGCCGTTATTATGTTAAGAAGAAAAATAGGCACCATAATACCGTAATGTGCTACAGGTTCAAATAAATTTCAAGTTCTTTCTCTTGTTTTATGATACACTAAATTACATACCATATTAATATTATAATGAATGTCTATTTTTTGTGCCAAGATAAGTAGTTTTGTAATTGAGCTTTCATTGCAAATTATCATGAACAATCTATAAATCTACAATAATTTCACTGCTCCTGGCAATATTATAGCGACTATAATATTATGGATATGGATAGCTATGTTTAATATATAAAAAATAATTTCAGATGCCACATTATTACAATGGTACTATAAAAGATTACGGGCCACCATCACCTGTGTATCAGTCACCATATGGTGCATCAACATGGTATGGTAGTTACAAGAAGGGTGAGAAAGTTCCTGTGAGAGGATCACCCTCTGAAGTGTACACATTCCCGCAATGTGCTTCAGCATTCTCTCTACCTCTAAGTGAACCGGAGCCTCGCACACATACTGTGAGTAGGTCACCAGTGCCACCCATACCATCCGTTAGTCCTGAGGTACCCATTATAGGAGCCTGCGGTGGTCACTGCCCTGGCTTTGAGTATGTGTGCTATTATATTTTACAGGTGAGTGCCAATTTTTAAGTGAAGAACAATTATTTATAGTTACAGTTGGTAAATAGTCCTTTTACTACAGTTGTGATTTGTTAAATGTAGAACATATAAAATACACAAACATCTTTATGTGCATATATTTTCTTTAGTCTCAAGTATTAATTTGTGTATACTAAACTATAATAAGTTAATATTTGATCAATATATAAACTTATATTGGAAGATAATAAGTTATTAAATTTAATGGAGTATTTAATAGTAGAAACTTTATGTATATACATTTTTTTTTCAGGTGATATTTGTGGTTGGCATATTGACTGGTATATCACTGTGTATAGCTGGAATTGTATTAAGACGCACAAACCGCAATGGTGACCTAGGAGTTTTAGTATACATAGGTAAGATGCTTACATGTCACTTTCTCATGTATATGTTTATACTAGCTATTGCCCGCGGCTCCGCCCGCGTTATAAAGTTTTTCAGGCTAAAGTTTTCCGTTATAAAAGTAGTAGTTTCCCGGTAGCCTATGTTCTTCCCAGGTTCTCAAACTGTCTCCATTCCAAATTTCATCTTAATACGATAGGTAGTTTTTGAGTTTAACACGTTCAGGAAGACAGATGCAGCGGGGGACTTTGTTTTATAATATATTTTTTAGAACTTTTTAAGAGGAACAATCCCGTCATACATCATTATTGCATAACTTTAACCGTTTACGCAGCGCACGCAACGAAAGCTCTCAAAACTAATAAATTGTCCCCGTTTTTGCAACATGTTTCATTACTGCTCCGCTCCTAATGGTCATAGCGTGATGATATATAACCTATAGCATTCTACAAATAAAGGGCTATCCAGCACAAAACGATTTTTTCAGTTCAAACTGGTAGTTCCTGAGATTAGCCATTACTGCTGCGCTCCTATAGGTCATAGCGTGATGATATATAACTTAAAGCACTCCACAAATAAAGGGTTATTCAACACAAAATGAATTTTTCAGTTCGAATCGATAGTTCCTGAGATTAGCCATTACTGCTCCGCTCCTATTGGGTATAGCGTGATGATATATAGCCTATAGCACTCCACGAACAAAGGGCTATACAACGCAAAAAGAATTTTTCAGTTTGGACCCGTAGTTCCTGAGATTAGCCATTACTGCTCCACTCCCATTGGGTATAGCGTGATGATATATAGCCTATAGCACTCCACGAATAAAGGGCTAACCAACGCAAATTTTTTTTTTCAATTTGTACCGGTAGTTCCTAAGATTAGCCATTACTGCTCCGCTCCTATTGGGTATAGCGTGATGATATATAGCCTATAGCACTCCACGAACAAAGGGCTATCCAACGCAAAAATATTTTTTCAGTTTGGACCGGTAGTTCCTGAGATTAGCGCGTTCAAACAAACAAACAAACTCTTCAGCTTTATATAATAGTATAGATTATTATAACTAACTATTAAACTAAATGCTATTGATTTATAATCAATACGAATTCGTATGACAACTCGTCTAATATAATAGTACAGCGATATAGTTTAGACAAAAGGTTTAACAGGTTTTTATGAGCTAAGTGCAGAAAAGTGGAGTCTACAAAAATAACCATAAAATACTGATAGTGCAACTTGTTCAGGATGCCTCTCCTCGTGTGTGTGCTGCGTGCTGCTCGGCGTGCAGTGCTGCGTGCGGCGCGAGATCCGCCAGCGGAAACTACGCGCCAACATGCACATACCCATGCAGTCCATACAGGTCACTTTAAATGACGATAATCGTTCATTAACAAGAGATCATGGAAACTATGAATTGTATTATAAAATTACAGCAAAAATATGATGTATGGTTGCTCTTACTAATACACTTTTTTTAACAAGTGTATTTAATACCAATATTTTGAAGTAATTAAAAAAACAGTAATTAGATAATAATGATCAAACCTGTGCATCTTACAAATGTTATTTACATGAATTTAACAATTGGTAGTTATTACGTTTTTATTTTATTCAGGCATGTTTTCAGGAACCGCCAGCCCAAGCTTGCTCTTTATTGACGTCAACATTACCACTCGCTCAAGTGTATAGGTAACTAGTTTTAAACTACACTTTATTCTTTATTTTGTAACTAAGAACGGTAAAGAAGAAATCTAGTTTTAACTGCAATCTAAAGAAATATTCATGAGTGAATCACATTTGTAAACACATAAATTACTACATAACCCATTTATTGATTATAATCGAACCCAAGGAACTCCGGTTCACATATAAACAAATATTATGTGCTTTTACTTACCAAGAAATGTATAAATTGTCTTATGAATTGCTACTCAAACATTTTGCTATAACATGGTGTTTTTGTTTGCAGGCCGACAGTGACCCTGTGCGAGGAGGACGTGACCGGCGTGCCGTGGTGGCGCCGCACAACCAGAGACTGATTAGCTTTAAGTTTATGCTTTGTATTATCAATTTTATAACGGCAACTTGTACCATGATCTTGTTATTTTATTCAATATAAAGTTTGATTTCTTAATTGTTTATTTTATTCGTAAGACTTGCTTATACCTGCTCTATATTACATACTGCTGACAGTGGAGCTCGTGGCTCTACTACTGAGAGGGTGTAACGCCTTAGACCACTGTGCTGGCTTAGTACTGGTGGGCTGACTTCACATGACTTCGAAATTCTGAAGTAGAATTCTTAGGTATGTAGGTTCTCTTACGATGTTTTCTTTAAGTCGTTAAAGCGAACGAAAAATATAACCAATACATACAAATTTGAAAGGCAAGAATGTCCACGAGTTTTGAACCTGCAGGCCTTAAGCTTGCGGTCCCTTCCATTCCCAACTAGGCTATCGTGCACTTTTCATCCAACTTAACTTTACAAGATAACGTCGTCTTATTTAGTATTCAAAAATATCAAGTACCTCACAAGCTGTTTTTTATCTTTGAATATTATTATGCAGAATATATAGAATATTGTTAGAAAATTGTGAGATAATTTAGAGACATGGATATTTTTAGCGAACTCTAACAAAATTATTACAGTGGAAACCGGTTACATCGGTTATAATTATTAGATGGCAAGGTCCAAGCAAATACAAATCATCTATTAAAATGTGTATCGCTATTCACTAATAGTTACTATCGCATAAAATCTTCAGACTTAAGTAAACCTTTAAATATTTCAAAATGTTCATAGATCTATATTACTATACTATAAGATTACTATAATGTAATATAAGTCGAAAAAAATATTATTAGTAGAGTTCTGATAAGTATAAAGAAAAAAAACAGTGTTAAGTCTGGAATTTTTATTTACTGAAACATTTGAGATAGATAATACTAAGTACTTAATACGATGTTGTACACACGAATTAATTAAAAAACGGACATGTAGACTTTCTTCCAATAACTGTAACGTGGGTTTTACATATTTTATTGCACTTAAATCAGTAAACAATTACTCAAAATCCAATTGTAATAAAAGAAACTTCACCTTTATCATAAAAATAACAGGTTTATATTTGACGGACAAAAATAAAAAATATTTTATAATTTAAAATATGAAAATAATTTTATCACACCTTAAGAAATAATAAAGATAAAATATAACGAAATGAATCAGAAAAATAGACGGAAGGTGTACTGTAGTACTGATGTACACAAAGTTGAAAGAGAATACATATGAGTAATATAATAGTTATACAATATTTAGATTTAATAAGTACGTAATCGCAATGAATTTTTCATTACAGCGGAATTTATAGAATAACTGTAAAATACAAATAACTGTACTCAGACTACCAAAATAATTATCCTATACAGTCCTCCACAGAATACACAATTTGAAAATACATAGGTACCTTATAGCATATTCTGGAAAGGAAAAATTAAATGTAAACAAATATCTACCTGCATTTCGATAATAATGATTATTCTAATTGTATTTTGTCAAAATGACAATCTGAACAAAGATAATATTCGAAAAAATGATTCTATTCGTTTACACTTTACATAATTAAATTCCTTCCCTTAATATAGGATAACTTTTTTGTTATAATAATTATAATCGATATTGATGGCCACCACTATTAATTCAACAATCACAATAAACAACTATGTATATTTAGTACAGAATGAATACTATCACCAACTTTCTTCGTTAAATAATCCGTTGGTTATAACCCTGGCCAACTAACTTATTGTATGTACCTACTTATTATATACGAATTCATACTTTGTATCGCCTTCAAATAAATCAAATTATACATTGTGATGTTATTTTAATACTAATTCGTTTACAATACAAGAGAGCTTTCAATTAATATCAAAAAAGAAAATATAATTACATTTCATTAAAAGATTATTCCATGTAAATAATTCCAAACAAAAGTTTAGCAGGAATATTTCTACATTAAGTACTTTGTAAATAAATAAATTTGGGTGTGAACGAATATACAACCAGAAATATATTGGAAATTATATTTTTATAATCGCATCGTAACGCTAACGGAAATTTTCACACGTAAGCGACGCAATTACACCTAATAAAATGTAGAATTAAGCAAATGAAATGCTTTATAGAATCCGTTGCACCCCGTTCATATTGCAGCAGCCTTGCACACGCGAATACACACATTTATCTTATTTCTAAAAAGGACGGTGTCAACAAAACAAAACGTTGCGTATGACCAATAGCATAGATACATAACATTATGTACCAAAATGTGAAAATATTTAAATAATATATAAAATGACGTCTTTTGCACATACACTTAATCAACTAAACACTATGGAAAGTTTGTTTCGCACGCGAGTTCAATAATATTAAAAAATATACAATCTTCAATGGAATAAGATATTGTAACACATTTAAAAGTGTTTGTGAATTTTGATATTTCATATCTTACACAGCTATCCACATTAAACAATATAATTCTGGACGTTAATTTGGCCACTTGTCTTTTACTAATTATTCGTTATCAATTATGACAAATCTTACCGAAGCTTCATACCTACATTGCAATGGGTGTACAACTCCTGGCGGTACTACACACGGCGTATATCGTCTAATTGAATATATTCCTATCGTATTCATATTATAACGTTAAATAAGGTTATCTGAACACTTCATACAAGAATACTTGTTAAAATTCTCTTACATTTCAATGTCGTTATGTGATATACACGATTGTGCATGCTTTTATCTAAACCAGCCAAAGAGACAGCTTACCATTCAAAGGGAACAAAGATGATTGTAAAATAAAGTGCATTATAAATATAAAGTATATCCATTATCCACACAGACATGCACACATTATTCTTGAATAACAAACGATATCCGTGGGACACTTTCACCACCAGTACTTCTATTTGTACCACAAAATGCAATCTTAAATTTATGGACACGTCACAACACGTAAGTGTGGCATTAAAGATACATTAAGAATTTTTTTAGATACATAAGTACAAGACTTGCTTGCATCTGACTTATCATAAAAATAATTTCTATGTTACATAATATATGTCGATGGAAATGTATCAAAAATACCACTTGTACGTGTTTTATAATATAGAGGGACATAGAGGACTAGCCTAAGCTCGTAAAGGAATAACATCGTAAATATATATTTCTTACGCCACCGACGGCCTTCCATCCAACATTTTGTCGCTCTCCTCCGCGCTGCTCAAGCTGAAGCAAATATACATATAAAGTTAAAGGCGAATGTTTCTCACTTAATTAATGTTTTAGAAACCATTGTATTCTATATTTAACACACGTAAAACCGCTAGGCGACAGTCAGTCGTGCATCAAAAACCTAATTTACTACTTAATTCTGACAATTATATTTCATGGCATTTTACTTCATAATATAAAAACAACATAAACGGCGGACATTTAAACAAATTATATATTTTTATTTTTACGTTAAGCGAAGTGCGATTCTGCCGACAGTGAAAAATGACCGCGACGAAACGTGGGCGAGCGAACTAGTTAAGATTACTTTCCGAGCCCACTTTTATTCGAAGCCCACCTAATGCCCTTTATCACGTCCTTCGCAAAAGGTCAACGATAAAACCGCTTCAGTGGTCTTTAATGGAACTTATTCAATAATAATGGCAAAGTCTTCATGGTTATGCTCGAAGGAATACAAACAGTCACGTGGATCGCGGAACTAATGTAATGGGAACCTTAACACGGCAGGGTAGTAAAGCAAACAAGACGTAACAAAGGCACCAGTGTTGCACCTGCGCCGCTGTCACAATACACTCGTGATGTGCTATTACGATATAAGTAAACATGTTAACAACTGCTTCATTGGAGCGACGCTTTGAATAACAATTTGCTATAGATACATCATACAGTTCACTATGCACCACACGAGGATGGTATGTACTTAGCATAGTGACTTACTATAACTACCCTTTAGTAATTATAGATTTGCGATAACTACAGTTCCATGTAAAAAAAATGAATAAGTCGTTGGTCCAGCTTCTGATGAATAGAAGCGTTACTTCTACGAGTTGTATAACATCATATCTTCAATATACGAATGGCTACCTTGATACGATACTTTCATTATGACTTTAAAAATTTCATTACGGATTTTAATTAATTATATTTCACTCATCACTTTCCTCCTTTCATCGAGTCATTTATCCTACTCTTCTTGTCATTTATTTATTCTTGAAACTTATTTGCGCATTGACGTTTATATGGTTACTAACAAATTATCGTGTAGCGTGCATAAATACTATCGTCACACGTTTAACGTATACTGGTATGTGTTAATTTGTTACAGTTTATGAACGTGAAATACTCCTATAAAGTCGACACAGTCTAACATTTGTTGACCTTATATTCGGACTACACAGCAGTGCTCCAAGTCCAATAGCCCCTTGCAGTACCGAGACAGCGAAATAATATTATGAAATAATTAGATAGATGTGCTTTGCGTTAACCACGAAAAGATAATTAAATACTTATTTAATTATCCTGAATACGTATGAACATAGGCAGAATAAAAAATAATAACTAGCACACGAAGTATGTAGTAATTTTAGTTAACTATGTAGATATATTTTTAATATTGAACAGAAATATATATTTGTTTATAAATGGACATAATACAGATGATGAGGATAAACGCCCACGCCTGGCCATAAAAGGTGAAGTTACATCCAGAACTTTGATTAATAACGTGCTGTGTGATAATATGCATAAATCTGAAATATGACGAACAATGTCTATGTTAACTATAGCGGGCAAATTCTTACCATTCCTTATTGTCCATGAGGTTGCGCATCTCGTCATCAGGCGCGGGCGGCGCGTCGCGCACGGGCGCGTACTGCGCCGCCACCAGCGGGTCCGTCGAGGGGTTCAGGGCGGTCAGCGCGGCGGCTCCGCTGGCCGGCGCCTCCTTGCCACCGCCCAGTCTTGACGACCAGGCCCAAACTCCCACGACTGAAATAAACCGTGATATTTTAAGTGATGCTTAGAATTAAATTGTAGTTTTTAATCATTTTGTTTCTGTTGCATATCTGATTTAGAATAAGTAATTTGTAACATTATTTTTGTTTGATAACTTTTAATGGTAGCCTATATATACTTGTCTGAGTATCTTGAAGTGCTATCAAAATTTGACGATGTATCTCAAAGCCTCTTATATAACTACATACATTTGACCTTTAACAAAACTCCGAGAAGTTCAACACAATTTATGTAAACAAAGAAAAGCTAAAAAATGAATCATTCTTATTCTTTTTAAAACTCACATACACGATATGGTTCGCGTCGAGCGGTGACACGTAGATTACAAGAAAGATGCATCAAAAATTCTTTGTTGCACGTATTCTTTGTTCCAACAAGAAAGAAATGAAAGAGCAGATGCCGTTACAGTAAACAGTCGTGACATCTTGTGTAGCTTTGTACAATCTTGTCTTCACCTATATTCTTACACTCACCCAGATGGATTTACTGGACTAATAATCAGCAGTACTACTTGCTAGATAGATACTATGTTTGTTTCACACCCTTTATTTCATTTTTGGTTTTAGTTGCTTATTAACGGCATCATTCGCGTCTGTGCGTCATTTAGTTAATAATTAACATATCCTTTGTTCATAATAGGGACGTCATTCAACACTAGTAGTTCGTAAAATGGAAATTCTTCACAATAATATTGTACAGCATTAGCATACTAAATATGAATATCTACTACGCCCATGCACGGTAATGTAATATCCGCTGCCTATCAATGAATGGCTATTGCCTACAAACACACCCTAAAATGTGGACATGTCGCAAGGCCACATTAATTCAGAAATTCACTACATTCTGTGGGTTTCCATCCCATTAGAAATTTAAATTAGCCCTACATTCATACTTAAATTAATTTAAATGTATAAACTGAAAATATAAATACCAGAACAGCTCGTTATGGTTGCCCTAAAATATTGTGTTTATTTATATTATAAGCATTTACAACTCGTTCCTTTATATACTTCGCAAACATTATTCGGATATTTGCAATGTAATGTTTACCCAGTTTAATAAATTGTTAACAATTGATATGCAATGAATAATTTCATAAAGAAAACTGAAAGCATCGGTAAAATCGATGATTCGCCAACTGAACGAAAATATTTACATTCCCGAGTTGTAAATAGATGAAAACGATATAAAGGAACTTGAACTTATTTTTAGCTTCATTACAGTTCCTTAACCTTCAGCTTCCATGTAATTAACTGTTAATTTAGCTAAGCGTTGAATGTCTTACTATACCATTGTTTTTAAAAACATTCGTTTATTCAATATTGCATAACTGTATCTTTTCTTAATTTTCCTGCTACACAATCCACGAAAATGGTAATTTTCCATTGAATTCAAATCAAAATAAACTGGACCTTCGATATTAAGATAGCTTTAATTTCAGACTGAAACAATGACTTACTAGCAAAGATGAGTCCAACAAAGAGCAACACTCCACCTGCGATGAGTGTGCCGAGCCCGTTGTCGCCGCTGTCTGGCGTCGTTGGCGCCGGCGTGTTGGAGTACTGCACGCCGCCCGCGATCAGTAGTGCTAAGCCTGGAGATAAAATAATACATCAGTTGAAGTCCTTACAGTATTGTAGCCTCAAATATAGTAACGATTTGACGACGACGACGACATTTGAAATTACATATATGGATCTGGTAACTACGAGCAGAAATAAACACGGGCTAACTTTGTGGTAAGTACTATGATGTTAGGCACAATCAAATTTATAGCTCCAAGTTCTATCTTCTTAAAATAAAAAGGTAATATTGTAATTGAAAAGTCAACTATGACGTAAGTTACTATCACGGATCCATTTTTTACGCAAAAGCGCATTTCTTCCGTCGTTTGACAAGATAAATGACTTAGTACGGGGTAGCGTAGCGTCCCGTGCCAATTTTACTTTACTATAAAACGAGTTCATTCTGAACAGCGAGTCAAGATACGGAAAGGATATGATATAAATAGGTAACGCTCGTTATCAGAATACAGATTTAAAACAATAAAATCGTGCAGCTGCCGTCCCCCTGGGGGTTTTTTGTCCTTCAATTAATGTAAATCTGTTTTATGGAATACGTACAGTTACCTCGTTTGCTTTAATATTAACATTTTGTTAATTATATTTAAATTTATAACGTACGGACTGAACGCAATAGCCAACTTACAATATTAAATTGCTCCGACACATTTTATTTAAAAAAAATTAACGATCTCAAAGCCGATAACAAGGAAGTATCAACTTCGGCGAGTACAAAAATCGAAACTGGAATGATGGTTTGCTAATTATTCAACGACCTGCTGCCATAACGGCCTCTTTTAACGACTTTGCCTCACGAATGTCAAATGAATAACCATTTTGAAAACTTTGTAGCTAAAGACATTATTAAAGTGAACACAATATTATAAGATACATATTACAATTTAAAATGACATCAATTGCATCGCATACGTTCCGTTAAAGCAATCAATCAGCGATAGATGTTTTAGGGTCAAGATCGAGACAAATAAAGGTTCGTATTGGTTTTTATTATAGACAATATAACATACTGCGAGCCTTCATTGCCTCTAATTTACTTTACATACATGACTAATTAGCTGTTATGTGTGTTTATTTATTTACCAATTATGTTTTTTAAGCCTTTTGCTTAATTAAATGTATTATCACGTGTACCTACACGTTTAACATAATCGGTGTTTTGTCAATTTCTTTCTTAAACTAAATTATTTAAGAGTAAATAAAGAAGGCAAAACACTCAACAAGATTCCTGCGTATATATAGATAGTTATTAACTTGTTATATTGGCTACACTCAATTACTGTTTCCTATAATAACATAAATCATTTTGTACTTCCGATCTGCGCTGCATGCATGATTCAGAGTATTTGTCATGCAACTAATATAAAAGGTAATATGCTAATGTAACCTACAGTATTAGTTCAGCATAAGTCTTAATGATAAGACATATAAATATGGCATGAGTAATACATGAACGTCATCAGTAATAAACCTGTTTCGTTATTGCTTTTAAAATAGCTAAAACTGGTCCGATGACCCGCTCAGATTGTTTAAAAACCAAATTTGTGAATATAGTACATTAGCATCATCATTATGTGTTTGTTCTTATTTTTCGAACAGGTGCTACCTTATGGCCTACATAACAACGGTAAATAGTAATAGATCGTAATATTTACTTGATTTATGTACATCTGCTTTAAATTATTTTAATTAATAAAAAATAAAATTATTTTGACATAGTTAAAAATTACGCTTCGTAGAATGCAAGGTAAAAAGTCAAAGAAATCTTAATAGTCTTCTATTATTGTAATGGTATTTTAATTCGCCACTAAAGATTACTAGTAGATACATGATTAATTTATTTATAAGTGCTACTTTTATATAATAAAATGGTAACGAGACCAAAACCTTAGTTGAACTCGATACATAGGCTCACGTTTTTCTCATAGACATCTATAATATCTCGAAATATTATCAAGAAACCAGCAACCGTTGGTAGACTAGTTAGTTCACAAGCATCAAACTATGTGGTAAATAAGGGTTTTATCATTTTAAAGTTAGCATTAGACTAATTAACCAAAACACATGTTACTATTGAGATAATCACAGTCAATTATATAACAGCAAAACATATGGAGCGTGTAATGGCCGCGGTCCATAACGAACCGATTCACCTTGACACCTCTGCGCAGGCGCAGACGCAGAGGCTTTGATAAATTAACGTCAAAGTTACAAAGGATACCACGAAACTAGGAACTGCTAAAAATCTACATATTTGCTGTTATAAATTCATCAAACTTCGATTTTAAATTTAAAGCAATTCATCGAAAAGTATGAAAAACTTCAGGGGCGACGAAGTAAGCAGCCTAGAATCGATCTCATTAGAGACCTTAAAAACTCGAGGTAAGAAATTCGGCCTCGATTCATTATTAGTAACCGGCAGGATTCCAAGAAGTTAATTAACGTATTTACTAAAAGCTAATGAAATGTACGACAGAGTTTATACTTCGAGGAGCGATTGTGTGGGTGTTATTTATGAACTAAAACTTTCATTATCTTTAGGACTCAGTACCTGTTTATTTCAACTACCTAGGGACAGCAGCAGTTTATCATTGCAAGTTTATATAACAACTCGTACCCAAATAAACCCGTGTAACATTATTAACAAAAGCAAATTAGTTTGCTTATGAGTAGAAAAAAACCTCTCTCGTCTCGATCTATTACGTAATAATGTATCCGTAGTGTTCATACAATATTAAGTTACATTAGTATGATTTTTTAACACTATTATTGACACAACAGTTTACGAATATGAAATGTTTATGAATATGAAACTTAAAATAAATCGCGTATATCACATAATATCAGTCGTTCGCCTATCGTTTATGATATCCGTAAGTATGAATGTCGACAATGAGTGAAAACAGGAAATATTTTTTTCCGGTATAATGAAAAAAAATGGGTCATTCAGCATATTGTGTCAATTGAATCGAGGGTCAACCACAAACATTAAATGGGTTCAGTGGCATATGACATGATTGGAGCATTTAAAACACTCACAGGAAGTGATAAAACAAATGTATAAAAATAAAACACCTATCACTAAGTGATAATATGCACATTGATCCACTGTTTTCCGCGATGTTATCTCGTTTTAACATGAGGATTGAGGACAGCTTTGAGTGTTTTCACCCACCGCAAAAGATTAGGAATAGTTTTTACAACCTGCCGCCCGTCTCATAAACATTATCAACTCCTTCCTGGAGATTCAGTGCCGAGAAGAATATGATCGAAAAATTTACACAGAATTTTCTTGCTGTACCTGAAAATCGGCACAGATATTTAATTCAGAAACTGGATATAATATACTACGGTGCAATGTGGGAACTCCAATATGGACATATTAATATAATTTTCATCACGATCAAAAAGGGTGGGAACATTACATTATAATAAAAAAACAAAGAATGTTAACTTGTCTAACACAAGGTTAAAATAATCAAATGGGTGTACTTATACTTCCTGTGTTTAGCGTAATATCACTTAATAACAGATTACCGATTTTACAACGGTTGTTATGCAATAAACACTTAACACTGATACTTATACACCTATTATTTTTACTTTTTGTTTCCATAAAAATTATAACAAAAAAATATTGCATCTTGTGAGTCATAACTGAGATTAACATGAACAGTAATCGTGATCCCTGCAGTCTGCCGTCGCTTGAGGAAATGTTGCACGACATTTTAATAAAAACGTAAAATATGAAATCTCTCTTATAACTTAGATGTAATCAAACATATTTGCGCTCTTTTTTCATATCTTTTCTTTTTAATAACTATATTATTCGAACTTCGTTTAGATTGTAACAGTAGTTACTCGAGACTTGCGAAAAGATATCTATTTATAAAGGCATTATATCAAACAAAGGAAAACTGGCCATTGCCTTCCGAAATGACATTTTAAAAGCTTCCTACAACACGGAAAAGGAAATGTATTCATACTATTATAATAATTGAGTCGGCAAAAAAAGGCATTACAGTAATAATGAAAATATGGTCTCACATATTTACTATAGGGAAAGACATATAATTTCCATTTTATTAAAAGAGACAACTAAGGAAATATGGATCAACTTTTTAATAAAAACCGACTACAAAAGCAACTACACACCAAAAATAATGTATCTTTGCCATACATAAGTGCATTCTAAATTTAACATTCTTCTCGCGTATTTACTTAAGTTAGCTTTACATACATACGGGTCAAATATAGAACCACCTTCTTTGAAGTCGGTTAAAATAGGCGATAAATTAAAAAATGAGTACACGGCTCATAGGAGAAAATACAAGGTTAACGCAATATGACCTGAGAAAACGATAAGGTTGCTTTCGCGATATCAATAACACCACCTTGTAAAACATTTAAAATTAAACATGATTTTATTATAATTTTAATATATTTAACATCACGTGTTGTCTAATTCGAGCATTACACAAGATTTATAAATAGAACTAACATTCAGAAAATCGTTCAAATGAAGCGTCCGTGTTTGCGTCAACCTTTTACCGATGAACAAAACGACAAAGTGCAAAGTAAAGGTGTTTGGAGTTTTGAGTCATTAAAAACATCTGCGAACATAATCTGAAATATACATACAATATTTGAATACTTTAAGAAATTGTATGTTATGTTTTTTGTAATGTTTTTGTTTGTTTTGCTACATAGAGACGGAGGTATAAAACTTTGAAACTTTAAATCTGATCTCATTACTTAGTCATGTTAGTAAATTATACACAAAGAGGTTATTGACATGGCCAATTGAAGGGTGTTTGTTAATGTATATTATATCAAGAAATTTACTTAACTAACAAAGAATTAAATACACATTGAAATAGAATACTAAATATGTTAAGGATAAAAATAACCTCGCCTTTATTCTCGCAAGGGTAAGCAAAGTCGCGCTTAGTGGAAATACAATAGAGCGTCGATTATACGAACATTAACAGCTAGTTCTAACTTTTCATGCTTACATACTGCCTAGCAATGTTTTAAGCTCAAAATTAAAGCGACAAGTGTCAAATATTATCTATCCGTAATTTACTTACTTAACTTTATAGGTAATAGGTATACTTGCACGTAAAATATTGACTAAACATGTTCTGTTCCTTAAGCTGTCTGTACTTTATTTCCTACTTACTACTCTGATAAACGAGATTCATATTATAAAGTATGTTTTTTTATTGGTACATACATTAAAGTATACAATTTGATTACCCGAATAAACCGGTTTTCTGAACACCCATGTGCACGTCATGTTCCGACGCACTACCGTATATTCAGACGCATGTTCATCTCAAGTAAAGGACTGCAAACCTATTAACATGTCGCAAACATACTACAAACCGGAGAAATTCGCGTTTTCGTGAAACATCCTTTTGTTTGTACAATCGAACGATTGAATATGAATTATACCATACATATATTAACAACAAATGGAAAGCGATGAATAAAGATTTTACGGATTATATTATATTAACAAATAAAATAGTATAGTCATAATATTATGCACTTTTCTTCTTCCCCCATATTACACACCAATGTATAGGTAAAAATCCTCAGTAAAACAGTAAACATAATGACGCTTTTGGAGCGTGTAACTGTTTTCATTGTATTGTAAAACGAATAATAAATACCCAGTTAGAGATTTCTGGATACGTGGGCGGACATCCTACGTATTGTTAGAACGGATGAAAACAGTTAGTGGCTTGTGTTTTAAATATAAAGGGAAAGGTAACTCCATATTCGGTTAATGTAAATTTTGTCACGTTCATAGTTCATTAACAAACTTTACTGAGCGGTAATCGAATAAATGATACGTCAAAATCGACTGTTAACACAGAAAGATACCTGAAGTAAGGAAAAAATCAAAGATGTAGATTAAGAAATAACAAGGAAACTAAATAAAGTCAACCTTATGTATAAAACCAGAGTTAAAACATATATCCAAATCATTAATATACGTCAGAGACCCACTCTCAAACTACAATTATATAACGAATACAAGATATTATCAGTCTACTGCATAAAAATGAAATTCCACTTCATATAAGTATCTGATCAAGTAAAAATACTCGCGAAGTCCATCTGACAACGCCTCTAGGGCGTTCACTTACAAAGGTAGAGAAAATTATTATTTCCTTGGCAGACAACAATCTTACGAGTTTTGCCTTTTAGGTACATGCGGTAATAATGAAGTGTGCAACTATCAAGAAGTCTGGGTAATTTAAAATCAAGTTCATGAGCCGCATCGGGCCCGGCCCGGCCGGTTTGACTCGCTGCGGCGCGAGCGCAAGGCAGCGGCGGCGTCTGGAGTATTACGAAAATGGGCCATTGCAACGGTAGCCAGGTAGCAGTGGGCTAAGGCAGTGGGTAGCACACAACATTAGCGATTCGTTAGACCAAAGCCGCTTTCACTCGCAATGGAGCAAATGGAACAATAAACACCCACACGTAAATGTATAGCCATTAACTACTTATTACACTTTCAAACCTTTGCATTGGATGAAACAAAATGAATCACTACCAATGTTTCACTGTATTTCATCACAAAAATTTCGTGCTACGACTTGTTGGGATTACATTTACAAACATAAAGCACTGTACTAAACAAAGGGATTTTAAATTCTCATTCCTAAGATAAATCTTTGCAGAAAAGTCATCAGTCAGTATCATATCAGAAATGCTGAAATAGGAATTTGGTCACATGTTATTTATAAACATTATTCATATTTTTCTAGTAATTACTAGAGATTTACACAAATATGTCGTAATAACCACAACTTTTATTGCAGTTCGTCAATGCCAAGATATTATTACATTGTCGGGAACTTTAGACTCGTTCTCGGTTACCGAAGAAAGTTTTATGTAAGATCTCTCGGAACTGGTTTGTAATAATTCATTTTAGTTACATAAGCAAGTCAAAGAATGGCCCTCGATTGTATATTTTATTTGAATTTATCAGTCACGTCATGAAAGACTAAGTGGAAGTGGATACGGAAACGAAACACACGTCTAAGTGAGGTTCGGCCGAGTTTGTCGACCTTCGCTTGCCAGTTCCATTAACTATCTGTAGCTATACGCCTCTCTCAGAATTGTAAACTTTAAGTAAATAAATGGCACTAAACGAACTTTTATAGTGCATTGGCTAACTAAAAGTAAATAAATAAAATATATCACTGTACTACTAACATTGTATACTTAATTTTATTTACTATTCTGAAAATTGCAATTTACAGAACTACCTAAATTATTTCATTTAATTTATTGTTACAACTCCATATCGCTTTAAACATTATTAATACGCAGTACACTTATACAGTTAATTAGGTAAAGTGAACTGAATTCTGGTTATAGGTAATTTATAAATACATATTTAATAGGGGACCGGACAGGTATTACCAAAACATCTGAAATTCAGTTTAAAGTAAAGTTTGTAATATTAAAAATATTATCTCATATTTGTTTTTGTAAAAGAGTTGTGATTTGTATTTTTTAAAACAATAAATAAAATACAATAATTATAATATTTTTAGTCTATTCTTTACGGCAAATGAAACACCAATCACGGCGCATGACGTCACACGTGGGTAAAATGTAAACAAACAGACGTCATCTGGATGTCATACCGCGTTGTGTTATTTTAATGCTTTAAATGTGTTTTTTGTCACAGAACTGCTCTAATAATTAATATTAATTTATACGGGACGTTGTTACTATCTTCCAGCTTAACGTTTACAGATTGTTTAATCGTTAATCATAATGGACCGCAAAAAATATCGTTGGTGCGTCGTACCTGAATGTAATAATACTTCTATATCTTTACCAAACAAATTATTTATAGATGTACCACGAAAAAACAGATATACGAGTAAAGTGGTTGCAGTTAGCAAGACGAACCTACGACGGAATGTCTGCAGACTCACCGATTTAGTTCTGTGAGGATCACTTTGATGTAAGTAAATAAAAATAGTGTTTCGGTTTAAAATAAATCGATGAATATTTCAATTAATTAAATCATTTGTACACCCAGGAGGTTATGGTTATGAGATGTATTTATTTATGTTTTAGCTGCCACATGATATGGAATAGAATATTTATTTATATAGAATTCTGGTTGTTACACAGTAACCTGAGATTGCCTGAGATTAACACGGTCTATGCAGTGTTGCCAGATCATAATTTCTCTTTACCCCAGGATTATTTGGAATTTAAAATTTTACCCTTAAACCAATCATAAATAATTCGGTACTTTTTTTTCTATATCCTTATCTATGCAGACGCCACTTCTTTCTTCACTTCCACTTCAATAATTATTAATTTAATTATCTCATTTTATTAGGAACAACTAGCTGTACACGAAAATTGTATTGAATAAAAAATTATAATTGTTTCATGGCCTACAATTTTTGTAGGAAAATATCTTTGTCTAAGCTCAATATTTATTACAATAACGTGAAACAATAGCTTTAATACTTTAACTCGTAGAATTACCCCAAAATTACCATAAAAAATACCCTGCTGATTCAGTTTTACCCTAAATCTAGGGTAAATAACCCTAATCTGGCATTATTGAATCACTGTTCAAATGACAAGACTTGTCAAGTTGCTTTATCCACGTATGACGTCACACGAGACGAAATGACATAATGTAGCGTTTGCGCGGGAATTATAGCTATTTAACATTTAGGCATGGTTTTATGTCCTTTTTAAGCTTTATTTGTGCAAAATACTATTTTTCTTGGCTATTTATATCCACAATGATCAATTTAAAACACCTTCTGAAAATTTGTCCGGTCCCCTATTAAATGACTTGTTTTTATGGTTTGAGTAGCAGTGGCGAGAGGTGAAATTTTCCAAAACGGAACCGGACTCAACCTATAGGTACTAATATATGAATGCGGTCTGCAAATTGTTCTAATGATAATCAAATTCTACATAAAGGAAAGCCGGCAGGAATCGGGTTGTATGGACTCTTCGCCACTGTTGAGTAGTATGATTAATAATTATGCATTCCTCAAGATAATGTTTCAGAGAATTTCAGAGAAAGCATAAACCAAAGTACGGGGAAACCTAGATAAAAGTTTAAGGTGTCTTATTTATATTCAATCCGTATTATATTGATTTTTATTTAAATCCAAAAAAGAAATATTCTGACCCTGCGACCTCTGAAAACATATTTCACGTATATGACTTGAGCAAAATAAGAAAGCATTGTGTCGACGGCCGGTCTACCGTTGCGGTTGTCTATGTACCGTGGTCGGATCACGCAGCACGCTCTGCACGCAGTCGCCAGATGAGTCACCGGCCACAGGCGCCGCCCGCTCGCACCGGACACCCGATACCTTATACGAATTACTGTTCATTGTACCACGATACGCGCAATTTACTCGCCTTATCTTCGCTACCATGCGCCATCTGAATATTAAACCCCTTTGAATAGTAATTTACTACGCCATATATCCAGATGAATGCTCATTTTATTCCAGCCACGCTGTACGAGTACGTAGTATCACTCATTCAATACTAGGCGATAGATCTTTCGTATACGCGAACTCATCGACGTACAAACCATCACAAAGACCATGGTTTCCTTCCGCCGCCAAGCATCTGGGATCAATGCAAAAGTTCTAGCGTTCCGGTATGAAGGACATCGTAATTTAGGGTTATTATTTAGATAGAGCCAATTTAATTACTGGTCATAGACATAACTAGAAATGTCGTAGGTTGGACAGCTCTGTGGACTGCAGAGCTTTCAGAGGTCTTTATGAGCATTCGTAGTTTACCGAGGCGAGCGAATCACTCGCTTCATTATCAATTGCATAAAGATATTCTGTACATTTTCATGTTTCAATATGGTCTTTTTTAAAATGATGTCCTCCTCAGTTATTTTTTAAACTGCATCAGCCTTTGTTCAATACCTGAGACATGTGTCCGTCTGACTGGATGTTAGATATGCAACTGCAGTTCTGCAGATGACATGAACTATGGGAATAACTTTTCAACAGATTTTTCATTAGACTCATATATTTGCGCCACGTGAAAACCTAATATGAAGATTCGTTTGGTTGTTGATATTATTGGATATGAATACACTTTACGCATGCCTACTGTGGTTAAAGTTGTGCTACAAAAACAAGCTGAGGTCAGTCACAATGAGAGACAGACTTTTCTATTGAGTCTGTTAGTTGGTGCCCTGGTCATCTATTTGTCAAGAATAGGGGACCGGACAGGTATTACCAAAAAATCTGAAATTCAGTTTAAAGTAAAGTTTGTAATATTAAAAATAGTATCTCATATTTGTTTTTGTAAAAGAGTTGTGATTTGTATTTTTAAATCAATAAATAAAATACAATAATTATAGTATTTTTAGTCTATTCTTTACGGCAAATGAAACACCAATCACGGCGCATGACGTCACACGTGGGTAAAATGTAAACAAACAGACGTCATCTGGATGTCATACCGCATTGTGTTATTTTCTGAGGTTATTTTAATGCTTTAAATGTGTTTTTTGACACAGAACTACTCTAATAATTAATATTAATTTATACGGGACGTTGTTACTATCTTCCAGCTTAACGTTTACAAACTGTTTAATCGTTAATCATAATGGACCACATAAAATATCGTTGGTGCGTCGTACCTGAATGTAATAATACTTCTATATCTTTACTAAACAAATTATTTATTGATGTACCACGAAAACACATATACGAATAAAGTGGTTGCAGTTAGCAAGACGAACCTACGACGGAATGTCTGCAGACTCACCGATTTAGTTCTGTGAGGATCACTTTGATGTAAGTAATTAAAAAATAGTGTTTCGGTTTAAAATAAACCGATGAATATTTCAATTAATTAAATCTTTTGTACACCCAGGGAGGTTATGGTTATGAGATGTATTTATTTATATTTTAGCTGCCACATGATATGGAATAGAATATTTATTTATATAGAATTCTGGTTGTTACACAGTAACCTGAGATTGCCTGAGATTACCACGGTCTATGCAGTGTTGCCAGATCATAATTTCTCTTTACCCCAGGATTATTTGGAATTTAAAATTTTACCCTTAAACCAATCATAAATAATTCGGTACTTTTTTTTCTATATCCTTATCTATGCAGACGCCACTTCTTTCTTCACTTCCACTTCAATAATTATTAATTTAATTATCTCATTTTATTAGGAACAACTAGCTGTACACGAAAATTGTATTGAATAAAAATTATAATTGTTTCATGGCCTACAATTTTTGTATGAAACATCTTTCTCTAAGCTCCATATTTATTACAATACCGTGAAACAATAGCTTTAATACCTTAACTCGTAGAATTACCCCAAAAATTACCATAAAAAAATACCCTGCTGATTCTGTTTTACCCTAAATCTAGGGTAAATAACCCTAATCTGGCATTATTGAATCACTGTTCAAATGACAAGACTTGTCAAGTTGCTTTATCCACGTATGACGTCACACGAGACGAAATGACATAATGTAGCGTTTGCGCGGGAATTATAGCTATTTAACATTTAGGCATGGTTTTATGTACTTTTTAAGCTTTATTTGTGCAAAATACTATTTTTCTTGGCTATTTATATCCACAATGATCAATTTAAAACACCTTCTGAAAATTTGTCCGGTCCCCTATTCAATTCAGAAATGCTTAATATTCTCTAAAATGTGCACTTTAATTAGTAAATGATGCTGAATGTCAAATTATGCACACATGCAATGACACAATGACATCACCAGTACTGTGCAGCATAAGTATGTTAAAGACGGCAAGATGTCCCTACAACATATCATTATATGATTCGTCAGGGATAGTGCAATACCTTACATGGTATACAAAATTTTGCACTATAAAATAGTGTCACCAGATACTTGAAACAGAGGACATTTAAAGGATGATTACCTATGATTACCCAAAACAGTGTTTATGCTATAAAATATTTAGATTATACAATATTTATAGATTAAACTTGCTATGTAGCAAACGACAACACCTAGCTATTAATACTGCACAAAATTATAAAAACCTTTCATATGCCAAATTGTACCATGTGGACACTGTGTAATAAAAATTAAGGGGGTGCCAATACATTCAGACAAACAATACACCTGACTATACACCAGGGCCCTTATTCTGTAAGATAGTGTAAACGCGTAACGCGGCCGTGTCATGTTAACTTCGAGAAATGTGCGTGGAATGGTATTCTGTAAGCCAAATATCTATAGTCCTAAACATGATGCGTTGTGTTACGTGCTTGTTACGCACTGTCAAAATAACGTGCGGGATAGAGAATAAGGCCCCTGATAATGTTATCAATATTATATGTAATTGTGTTAAAAATGGAAAACACTACTTATTTTGTAGAAATTCTGTTTAATTGCAAGTTAATATAATATGTACTCATAAATTAAAAAGCTATTATGCTAATTACACACCAATACTAAGTACACTTTATTATCTAATGATTGACAATAGAACATGTAAAATATTTTTTTATAAAATAATAAATTATGCATACTCAACAATTCCCGATAACATATGGAATTAAAAGCATTAGGCATGCTTATTGGAAAAGAAACTGGAGAGTGATGGTTACATTTTGTGCCTGCTTAGTTAAAAATAACATTCTATTAACTGGAAACTGGTTAAAAACACAAGATATATTATTTATTTTCTACAGTAAACCAAAACTAGTCTGTAAGTACTCAAACCAATATTTATTTATTCAACTGCTTGGTTATAGAACAAACAACAATAGGAGAACCCCAGAATTTTATGATGAATGAAATAGTAATGAGTGATTTACAATTAAAAAATAACATTATATTTTAAGATTCTTTAGCAATGAACAGATTAATTATATATTTAATTTTAATTTGCCTAAGCGCATTTTATTTCTCCTTTTTTTTAGAGAAATGCCTATTCGTTTTTAAATGCACAAAGATCATTCGGTGTGATAGCAACAGCCTCCTAGTAAGCACAATGGAATAAATGATTCAACTACGATATTCTTAATACTTATTACTTACCAATGACGCAAAGAGTGCTTCCCAATAAGCATAGACCAATTCGTAAACAAACTGCTCGATTCAGGCTGCTTGTCACACGGCGTGAGAAGTAGCTGATGGGGCAATTCCAGCGCTGGTCATTTGGTTGTTGTTCGTAAGTCACTGTCGTAGGCTGATACACTGCATTCGTCGGCATGGTGACTGAATCTCAATATTAAGCACTACACAACATAGGACACGATACGGCAACGATTAACTACGCACTACACGAACTAACTGGCAGTCGAAGCAAGTAAATATATACACTGCCTGTGCGAAAAAGCGTGAACAGCGATTCAAAAATAAAAAGGAGCACTGCACGAATCGCTGTAAATAGAGTTCGAAGCACACAGAAATAGGCACGACTGATATACATCGATAATCGATGTTTAACCGAAAATTCATTGATGTGTTTACATCGATACTCCCCAAAAAATCGACACAGCGAGTTTAAAAAAAAAATGAGTAATCAACTAGTTAATTCGATAAAATATTGTCAACATATTCTAGAATGATAAGTACAAAATCTAAGTGTAGAATAAATTTAATCACTTCATAGTCTTGTTCTTATCGCATACGAAAAAATGCAGTTGAAAAAGATGATACAATGATTTCCATTCGATACTTGCCTTAAATCGATATTCAAGTCGATGTCAATATTAATGTTCAAATATGGATGATCCCTAGATTGAACATGTTTTTTTTCTTTAAACCCACAGATAATAATAGGTTTTATTGAGGGACTTTTTGTCCATCACAAACGCGTTGCGAGTTCTAAGCGTTTTACGAGTTCATAATAATTATTATATATGAGTATATATTAATTTTTTTTATAATATAAAATCTAACAGTATACCTACACACTTCCTGGGAGTGCTTTGTATTCTCTTTGGGGAGTGCCTCCCAAGGGTTGGCATGCTATCCGTACCACAACAGGACCTACCGGACGGGGGGAGAAGTATAGGTTACCAGTATGGATGGAGGGGCAGAGTGGGAAAACGTTCGCAAGATCGTTTAGGTCTCAATGTTTTAATACAACCAAGAGGTAAGGCACTGATTTTTTTGCGACAAATGCCCTCCATACATGACTATGCCTTTAATACATGTAGCAAGGGCACAAAAGTGGCCTCAGGGGGAGCATATACATTAGACACGTTTATGCTATAACTAAAACGAAGATGGTTTAAACTGTAAAACGTAAGCACTGATTCGGGGTCTCGAAAGATATTACAGTTTATTCATTATGTATGATAATTTAAGGAAGGACATATTGTTTCATGATCTATGGAAAATATTCATTGATAACTAATAAGTAATAAGCAATGAGCAAATCTAATATAAAATGAATTGCATACATTAGTAATACCATAGTATCAAATTGGTACAGTCAGCCACATACGAAAATTATATATTTTCTCTTTGTGTGAAGTAAATACCTTTTATTTATGTAAAAATTAAAAAAAAGTTTAAAGTATCAAACTGTATAGGATGATGGTACAAATATATTATTACCTACTATCTACCCACTTTCTTATATACAGGGATATATGCACCACCATCTTAGCTTGTGTAGTACAAAATGCGTAACATATTTAAGCCTGCCCAAAGTGTATAAGACTATCATACTCTTTGGCCAGGTTATAAGTACCTCATATAAGGTGCGTTGGGGTTAAATCGGACGCTTTTTCGACGTGTTAAACAGTCTTCTCGAATTATTTTTTTACAATAATTCTATAAGAGCTATCATAATGAATCATTAACTTAGCTATATGTTATTAAATAAACTAAATGGTATATATTTTTTCAATACCTTATATATAACAGTTAATGTTTTATAGGGCTTTAAAAAAGTACCATACTTTTAGAAATGTGTGAGAAAGATAGGACCTTCACAGGTATAGTTCGGACTACTATCTAAAATCGTCTATGATACAGGGATTCTAAAATCCGTAAAAAGAGCATATTCTGAGCTAGATATTTAGTTATAAACATTCAAAAAATTATAAATTTCGTAAATTATTTTTAGAAGCGAACTTTTTTTTTTTAATATTTCTAGGCATACGATCATACCCCACATGAGTGACACTATAGATATTTTTAAAAATATTCGGAGAAATAGTACAGATACGTGTAAATAAACAATAAATAAACCAAATTGACCATTCATCTGAGCTAAAAAAAAATACACAATTACTGAGTTCAGACGTTTTCGTGTATAAATTTTGATAAAAACTTGCAATATTTTACAAGTGCTAGATAGAACGATTTTTATCCGTTCTTTAACGACAAATAATTGTATGGGTAAAGATCGGATCTCAGGGAATATACGTGTTTCGACATATTTGAATAAACAAGTCACAAGATTTATTTCCTTTATGATAGTACATACCTACAAAATTAATTGAAAACAGTAAATACTCAATTAAAATTAGGTAAATTCTTGCATGGGGTTAATCCGGATCGGCCAGGGAACGACAAAACACCGATATTCTGTTTGTTAGCACCGTAAACATTATTTACTTGACGGATTCACTCATGTGAACTAGTGGGATGTAGGGTACAAGATGGGGTCGCAGGTAGTGTTGTCCGAAAACAAAAATTATAACACAATTACGAGTTATTTGATTTATACGATGTTATACCTCCTACGATCTTACCCCAACGCGCCTTATGAATAATTATATTATCATTCCAATAGGTACTTGCATGTTGGATTAGTTAAAATAATTGTATCGTTATTTATAATATAAAAAATGGAATATAAATCACAGAAAATGCATAACATATTTTATTACCATGGAATTCTGTAATAATTCCGCATGTTAATGTCCCCATCGCAGCTCCCATTGCATCAATAGTTGATATAAAAATTAAAGCAAAGTTATTGTGCAAAAATACTTTATTTTATACCTTTAAACATATAAGTTCATTACAGCTAATAAATATTTTTATATCACTAAACAGTCGTAACATGAGTTACAACCATATTCCTTGAATAGCTATAAAGGGCACTTATCCTTTCTGCATATTTCAACTTTAATATTATTGAACGAAAATCACATTTATTATAGTTTAAACAATATAATATCAATTATTTAGTATGTATAGGTCTTTTAATATTGTGTGCTTAAAAGTCACTAACACAACAACACAACAATGTTTGGCCATTCTAAATTACACAAAAGTGAAAGTTGAAACATGCAAATCCATTTATATACTTTTTACAGCGCTAATAAATATAATTCGACATATTATCACGCTCTTACGAATACAAATTACAAATTGTCGCTTAGTATTACAATATACAATTTATAAACAACTGGAAGATTCCTTATAAATAAAACTTCATTAATATGTGATATCAGTCATAAATAATAAAAACGCAACTATACAATCTAAATTTGTCATTGCATATACAATTTATGTCAATATCATGATTTAAAACAATAAGGCACCAGTATTATGAGCAATCGCCTACACAAAATAATGACAAAGAGCAAATTAACTATAATAAACTTGCATATACTTGTTGTAAATTGACAATTTCTGTTTTGTACTGAACAATAAAATTATCTAGAAATATATTGCTAAAGTAAATGACTTCCTATTATTCTATTTTGTACACAATAATATAATAATAAAATATGCTAAATTATTATGCTGTATGATAACATATATTATAACAACCATACATGTTGAAGACTACTTCACTGGAATATTACTCAGGTTCGAAAGAACATTGTGCAGCATTCAAAATTATTGTGGTTTATAGAAGACCTTTTAGTGATTGCTTTACAGAGTATACTAAAAATATTGCTATACATTATTTCAAAATATTCTTAAGGTTATAGCTTAAGGTCCATTTTTCATACATTTTGTTTCACCTTTAATCTGGGTAACTAAACAAGTATTGACAAGTAAAGAATTTAAATTCACGTCTAGTTAGTGATTAGTTCTCGCAGTTGAAAGAAAAACGTAAAAATAATTAATAATCATGGATATTTCGGCCTTTAAAATTTAATATGACGAAATTTTATAGGCAGAAATATCCATGATTATTAATTATTTTTACGTTTTTCTTTCAACTGCGAGAACTAATCACTAACTAGACGTGAATTTAAATTCTTTACTTGTCAATACTTGTTTAGTTACCCAGATTAAAGGTGAAACAAAATGTATGAAAAATGGACCTTAAGCTATAACTTTAAGGGGAATCAGAATTTTCACACTTGTTTTATTAAGAAGAATGTTGTTATGGCGAATAAAAGTTTAGTTTCGTTTATTGATCTATTATAAATTTAGAAGATATTTATGTAATTTTTTTTTATGATAATGGAGGAATTAGAAATAGGTTCCATGGAATATGTTAGGACTATAAATATTTAAAGCTTACATATTATAATGTGCTATTATTGTTTGCGTACAATTTAAGCTACAAATTAACATTGTCATAATTTATTTGGACCAACACCAACAACACAGAGTATACGGAACTGAGATATTCGGCCTACTTGGCCAAGCTCTTGACTATTTACAAATAGCAAAGAAATAAAATAAGTTTTTATTAAATCATTGACATTCTTTGCATACTTATCCAGTCTTCTAACAAAAGCTGCTCTCTCAACACAACTCATGTTGCATTTGTATCAACATTCATAAGGAAAATAAAGTTCATGGAGTATAACATATATAGTTAAAGCATTTTAACAAACTACAATATCTTTTCGACAAAAACTCGAGCTGGAAACAATCTACAACTAAAACTGAACACATTTCGACACTAAGTCTGTCATCGATAACGGTCGGTAAACGACTACGAGGCGGTAATACTCAACATGCGTGAACGATCTGAGGAATCATTCGACCGCGAAGCCGGCCGTCTCGAGTACCGCCTGCTTGAGCTTATCATGTAGGCGCTCCTTGCTAGGATAAGGAGGCAGGTCGAGCCGGTTGAAGCACGTGTGTGCCTTGGGCAGTGAGTCTGGCGAGGCGTCCGCCACCAGATGCAGCGTGAAGAGACGCGGTGCCGCAGCCCCCGTCGAGCCCTGCAACGCGCGGAAGCCCGCCAACGGAACGCGCCGCGACCCCGTCACAAACTGCAGCAATCGCGCGCGCATCTCTGCGTCGAACTCCTCCACGATCTCCCAGAACCAGCCCACGAGCGGCGCATCAGGCGGCACGTGCTTGAGTCGCGTATGTCGACGCCAGTCCGCCGGGTCGAGGTCGGCGCGGCCCGCCAGAAGCGGCTGCAGGTCGCGTGGTGATAGTGGCCGCAGCAGCTGCGGGGGGATCAAGTCGGCCAGACCTCGCTGTAGAGCCAGCCACTGCCGCTCGGCGCCGCGCGTAAATCGGTGTGCCACATACAGTCGCACATACTCGCGCTTGTTGGCGTCGGTGACGGCCTCGGCAGCGCCGCCGGGTCGCAGTTCCACGCTACGCACGGCGCCGAAAGACGAGCATTCCACCGAGAACGTCGTATCGATCACGCCTTGGATACTATTTTCCCTGAAAAATAAAATATAATATAAGCGAAATGAATTCCTTTGGTTGTTGGTTCAAATTATTTACAATAATAACTATGAACTGACAGCATCCAGGAGAGGGAACGATGTAATTCAGGATCGACATCACGTATATCTCTCAAAGTAATGGGTCTTCCCAGGAGTTGCTTGTAGAATGGTGCGGTAAACGCTGCATCCAGCTGGTGCCCATGAAACAAGGCTACTCCCAAAATGCGTCCAGCGAAATGAAAATATGACAGATGTTCTGGATTCACCTGTCATAGAAAATAATAACTTTATTCAATTATCATGATTACACAATTATGATGGAAATGTCAAATCGTTTTTAATTAAACTGTGCTATTATTCAACAATAACAAAAATAAAAATCTGCTATTGCTAAAATAAAAAAAAGAGATTTGGTTGCTCACCCCTGAGTCTGGATTTATCTGTAGGGCGTATCTATCGTCTCCAGCATTAGCATATTGAAACAAGCCATAGTGTGGGTTGAATAGCTCTCTGCCTAATAGGTGGAGCCATTCGCGTGCCACACCACCATAGTCTAATCCTTCCTCACCTCTGAACTTAACTAACAAACGTTTGCGCAATTCCTTGCCTCTCAGTTTCATCACAAGTCGGTAAGATTCTTCTAGTATCTCATTTCGTGACACCTGTGAAATTATAATTTACTATTGTAACAAGTAAATTTATAAATCAGATAACCAATATTATGCTATTATTTTTCGATAATAATATTTAATTGCATGCATGTACATCTACTTTCTGTATTTGTCTTAGGTTAGGAATTATATTAGTTACTAGTTTTTGCACGCAGCCCGGCCACGTGATAAAGTTTTTCGGAGATAAAAGGGCTATACACTACAACACTAAAAGAATTTTTCAAATTACACCAGTAGATCCTGAGATTAGCGCGTTCAAACTAACAAACGAAACTGTTCAGCTTTATATAGTATTGAAGAATAGATTATTGTTAAAACACATTTGTAAAGATTCTTTTCATTTAGGATGCACAGTTCAATAAAGATATAGAATATAAATATTCTGTTGTTTACAAACTCGTAAGAACCAATATTAACTTGTTATTGAGGAAATGGCACATTAGATTTTTTTTTATCGCATTCTTTCATAATTTTTATAGTTGTAGTGAATGTATGAATAAACACTTGTGTGTACTTGAGTAAAATAGTACTAACTTCAATTCTACAGTGGCCTGTTTGGGGCTGCAGCGCTTGCAGTTCTGTACGCAACACGCGTGCCTTGGCGGCCAGGTCGCGTTTGTATTTAGGCAGTGCGTCAGCGTCCGCCGGCTCAGGAACGGGAGCAGCTCCGGGGCCGGCGGGAGCGGGCGCGGGCGCTGCGGCCGGACTCGGCGCCGCCGTGCCGCCCGCGCCTGGCGGCGGAGGTGCCGGCGACTCTGTCGTTGTCTGTCAATAAATACACAACTTTTTAATTATATTAAACTATAAGACAGATAGCAAAGGTCAATATTGCAATAGAATAGGTACTGAAAGCACAATATATGAAGAGTTTTTCATGTATCCTAAAATGAAAATACATACCATCGTCGTATACTTATGATTGGCCAATTTGTTAATCCGCAAGAAATATACTCACAAATCTAGCGGAGAGCGCGAGGCGTGGGTCGGTGAACTGTGTTGTGCGATTGTTATGGTCGACAAAGTATGGGCGGCCGGAGGGAGCGTGGCGCATCTCCCAGCCCGGCGGCAGCGGCCCGCCCGCCGCGGCCGTGTGTCGCAGGTGCGCCGGCACGCGCGGGTCGTGCCACGTGGATGCGCCCGTCACCGCATTGTAAAAGTACACTTGGCCTTGCGCCGTCGTTCGCATCTCTACAACAAACATACGAAACAATGAGAAAATGGGACAATTATTTTTATTTTTAAAATTCCAAAATATTGTTTTACACCTGATTATTTCATCGCCACTTAGATTGCTATAACAAATTTACATGAGAATATAATCTCACCATAGCCAGGTGGTAGGTCTGTAGCAGATATTGGTGTGGTGGGTGTCATAGGCGTAGTGGGTGTGGTGGGACTCGTGGGCGTTGATCCCGGAGCGGGCTGGCGACGTACGGCGGTTTGAGGTTGGGGTTCGGGTCTAAAATTTCAATCACATTCATCTGAATATACATATTGTAAAGAAAAAATTAATGAATCAATCTTTATATCACAGTTTCTGCTTATTACTACAAGGTGTATGCCCAATGTAAAAAAAAAAACAGTAATATTATATCAAATTAAAGCATTGTTACAATCTAATGATTCCCACCAGACACAATTCTTGTAGTTATGTAACAATACTTTATACTTTCCAGTCATTTAACACTGTTAAACTTATTCTCACTGATCATAAGAGTAAGTACCTCAATGAAATGGAAGTGGTGTGTTCATCAGTATCGGAGACAGTGTTAGATGGAGAGCAAGGCGAGGAGGGTGCGACGGGCGAGTTAGGGGCGGAGGTGAGGGGCGCGGGCGGGGCGGGCGGCGCCGGGGACGTCGGCGGCGACGGCGAGCGCGACTCCTCTTGTGTCGGCCGCTCCCACTGCGTGCGCCGCGACAGGTGGTTCACATAGTAAGGCCTGCAGACCACACAATATAAGCTCGCATCTTCTATCCCGAATGCGTAGACATTGATGCAAGCAGTGCACTAATATTTCATCAGACTTGCTTGCATCCATTAGATATAAGTGGCAAGCTCAAATTAAAACTGTTAATTGAAGGTCACATTACTTATATTTTTGTATTTAATGAGTCATTAAAATATTAATGAAAATGAAAATGAAATCTTGGAACTACTTTAAATTTAATTATGCTTGTCTGATTTAAGATATGCTTTGTTTTGGAATTTTATCACGCGATCAAGGGAGCGAAAGCTGAAGTTTAAGGAAGTGTTGCTTCTCATTTACAGTCTTAATTGTTTGAATAACAATCAGAAGAAGGATTTACCTTCCACTGGACGTAAATCTTTCTTCCCAATGGGGTGGTAGTGGAAGGTGAGAAGAGTTTGAGTTGATTGGCGGGTCTCTAGGAGCTCGCACTTCCCCAGCAGGTCCGACGACTGCGAGCGGCGAGCCTTCACCAGCCGCCGACGCGGGCTCCCCGCGTGTTCCATCTCGCGACAACAGCGATATTATCACTTGGCCGCGTACTCCGCACGTCTCGCCTGATCCGTCTTCACATAACTCTAGACACTGATCTGATGACAATAATAATTATTGGCTGTTACATTTTATTACACAACAACATGCTTATTGAAATATGAAGTTAGTTATTAATTAACAATAGATTTTTTATAATCCTAACTTAAACCAACCTCGTCCTAGCCGAATTTCGACCACGGCGCCAATCTCAACGGAGATCAGCCAGGTACGCAGTATATATTATAGTGCACAAGTGTGTGCGCAATACACAGGTATACTGTGTTCCTTCACTCTCATAGTTCGATGAGACGGCAAGATACATTACCGGAGAGAAATCAGGCGCAGGACCAACGGCTTTACTTGCTTTCCGAGGCACAAGGTTATCACACCGCCAACTTCCTAACTCTGAGCTGCGACTAAGTAATTTTTAAGATGGAAAAACTCAGTCACAATTCAGTCACGATTCGAACCGAGGACTTCAGCGCGGTAGTCGTATTTGTACCATGTACAAATTACAACTATACCACCGTGGCAGTCTTCATCAGTTTTTGAATCCAATGGTTTACTTTATGCAGTGATACGGGTAAATCTAAAGAATTGCTGTCATTTTCATTGTGAGTTATCTATCAGTTAATTTTCATTTTTGGAGTTTTTACATGATTTACCATCTGAATGAAATACTGGCTTTTGAACAACAAATTTGCAACATTTGAAATAAAACAACTTCAGTTTCATTGCCACTTATAAAAGAATAGACACAGAAAATAAAAGTTAAGAACCATAAAATAAAATTATTATGTAATTAGAAAATATTCCAACCTGAAATATTTTTAATGATTTTTAGGGTTTAGCTGTGATTGTATTGCTTATAAAAATATTTTTTGCTTATGTATGTTGCTATGTAGGAGCTATGATGTAACAGATCAAAATGCATAAATGTTCACAAGCTTTCCCCCAAAGTGACAAGACCTTGTGTATAATATTTTTTTGTTCATATAATACATATTTAGGAAATGAGGCCATTATACAAATATAGAAGCTGAGGAAACACAATGAATGTTACATAAGTACTTCATAATTAGCAAATTTTTTCTCAAAACTGTACTTTTATAATGTTATTTTAACAAAGGCAGAAAAGTGAAAGTTTAAAACAAACAAACTAACTCTGTGCAAATGTTAACTGTGGTCAATAATTAAAATTCTGCACACATCAAAATCAATTAGTCCTTGGTGAGGTGAACTGACAATATGTATTATGCAATATGTCTTATATGAAAGATTGCATGAATCATAAGTGCACAATAGTTGTTTCCAGATATTCCAAGTGTTAAAAGGTGTTACTGCAATACTGTGACATGAAATGTCTAATGGAAGCATATTGCCAAGCCAGACTTTTTTAATTCAAACACAGCAATATGACTCAAAAACTCGGTACCCAAAATAAATGATAGGGATGTTGTCCAAATAATAAGTCAAGCTTGACAAACATGGGTTTGGGCACTCATTACAAAAAATATGGAAATCTACTTACATCCAGTATCTTTCAACTTATGGACAGTGGAAGGCAGTATGCGTACACATCCTAGGAATCCAGAACCCTGTCTTTTATGCACTTTTCGTTGATTCCAAACACTGTAATTAATAAAAATCAATTATATAATGTTAGTTTTGGTCCAGATAGGTTGTTTACTGATGAAGGATGATTACCCCTTACTAGTCAACACAATTATGCAGGCCTGTTTGAACCAGATATTCACAGGCTAGTCTCAGAATGTGACAAACTCATGTGGGCCACTATGACAAGTTTTTACATTTTGTATACAATGGTTGATTTCTGGGTGGATAAAAAATATATCCAACTACCAGCACAACTTAAAAAATTAAATAGGAAAGACATATAGAAGTTACTATGCGAAATATGAAATGATAAAGAAATGGATAATCCTTAATGTAATAGCATATTATGAATTATGAGTCAATATATAGGATGCAACAAGTTAAATTACCAAGGTGAGATTCTTAGTTGTAATCCAAGTCAGAGTAGTTATTGCTTGTTCAACCAAAATTAGGTCACAGAAGAATCATCACCTTGTGTATTATCATTGTTTTGTAATATGTGTGCAAAAAATTATCTAGAGGCCACCCAGATAAATGTAATGTTTAGGATAATACCCATCATGGTGTATTATCGTCATGGCCACCTCACATGTATAAATAATTAGTTTTTGTCATTGCAAGACATCTGTATAAAAAATTTACATAATAGATATGGCAGTAGAACATTATGCTAATTACAGCCAAAGGTGATAAAGTCATGATTAATAACGTCAATTTTAAAGATCTTTATATTCATCACCTAATAGTGATTCCATCTCCTTTTGTGAGGTACAAATCGTAATGAGTATTCCACTTAGGGTCAAGAGTTGCTTTCACTGTGTTGGTTGAGTACACCTGACCGCTTCCATCCACTGAAATTTTCGCAAATGGGTCTGGCAAACCTGCAACAATTATACAAATAAGAATAACAATCACATTAGGACTAATTATTCACATTTGGAACATTGTTTCGATTCGCTTGCACGTCATGTTGTGCTCACCTTGGAAAACACTTTCATAACATTGAATTCATATTTAAAGTACTGTTAAAAATAATTTTACTTACGAAAAAGATCTCTCCGGACCAAATTCCTTGCACAAAGAACTGAAAGAAAAATAATCGTGAACGTTAATTACTGGAATGTGATACCCAGAAGCAAAATATTCACAAACTCCCGGAAAGGCATCTTTGCAACCGTTTTACTCACTCGTTAACCGTATTTTTTGAGCACCGTATTTTCGGTTGGACATTGGTGTCGACATTTTATAACATCAATGTTTATTATCGGCTTAAATCTACTGTTTTATAATAGTTTTACATCACACAATTTGGATATAAACTTTTCAGCCACCATTTTTCTTTGACTGAATGGAAAAGCACTCTGTGGGAATGAATGATTCATGGATAGATTATAACATAAGTTCTTTTCTACTGCAGAGCGTATAAAAAAGATGACACTATACTTCGTACCACAAATTCAAATTACAACATAATACTTTAAATTGAATATGACGAAATTTTAAAGGCCGAAATATCCATGATTATTAATTATTTTTACGTTTTTCTTTCAACTGCGAGAACTAATCACTAACTAGACGTGAATTTAAATTCTTTACTTGCCAATACTTGTTTAGTTACCCAGATTAAAGCCGAAACAAAATGTATGAAAATGGACCTTGAGCTACCACCTTAAACTTAAAACTACAACATAATAATTAAAATTATTCTATGATATCATGCTTCTAACCAAAAGTGATTGTTTGAAAGTGATGCAGTGACTGAATGCTCTAGATTGAATGTAATTATATATGTCGACGGTGAAAGGCTAATTGACGTAATCGATATAAATAAGAAACGTGTTGAAAATGTCTTACTTCTCGGATCACATCACTAAAGCCATAAATTGTCAAATAAGGTGAATGACTTTTTGAATTTTGTTTGTTTTTGTTTACTTTTTATGTTTAGTAGGTAGGTACTTCTTTGATTGCTTTTAATTTTTTTATTTATGCTTCAAAATTAGTTTTACTGATCTCTAATGTATATTGTCTAGTCTTAAGTGTACAATTTGTACTTGTGTCTAATGTCTATGTATGTACAGTTGAATGTGATTTTGTCGACATTTTAAGGCGATAATACACATGACCGTGTTTGGCACACTTGCATTACTCTTTGTTCGTGTTACTTATGTATGACATTTTTGTGTATTCGCTTTAGCGTATAAGTGATTATGCTAACTAGCATACCTATATCTGGCTAGCAGTAAGATAGCACATCATTTGATTTACTTACTGGTATGTAATGTTAGTGAGGGGTCGCGTGGGCAACTATTTGCGCCGTCATGTTGCAAGTACAGGCATGCAAGTTTTACTCGCAAATGTAACTACAGTGTGCCAGTTACTTTTATCTTAATATTGTATTTTAGAGGCTTGTGTATCTCAGCCTTTAAGACGGGACTCTGTTGCCCGAGGTGCAGCCCCAATTTAGGTAGGCGCTACACCCTCTCATATGAACGTCATCTTCATAAGGCTTATTTCCACACTAGTACACATGGCACTAAATAGTTTCTAGTAAAGGAGCGCCACAAAATTTTACGCGTACGCATCTGAATAGCTAAGACCGGACCTGGCAACCGTCTTTCTCTGCCCGGACAGTCCATATCTCTCAATTATTACCTATTTCATGTCAAAACACTGAAATTGTGCCGATTCAAAACTGTATAATACACATTTCAATTCATTTTATAATAATAATAATAATAATAATATCAGTCCTGTATTATATACTTGCCCACTGCTGAGCACGGGCCTCTACTACTGAGAGAGATTAGGCCCTAGGCCACCACGCTGGCCTATTGCGGATTGGTAGCCTTCACACACCTTCGAAATTCCTATAGAGAACTTCTCAGATGTGTAGGTTTCCTCACGATGTTTTCCTTCACCGTTAAAGCGAACGATAAATTCACAAAGAATACACACATGATTTTTTAGAAAAGTCAGAGGTGTGTGCCCTTGGGATTTGAACCTGCGGACATTCGTCTTGGCAGTCCGTTCCACACCCAACTAGGCTATCGCCGCTGTAAACATAAACATAATATTATATTCAGTCGAGTAGCAAAACCAGGGATGGTGTTAATCTAGGATGTTTCCCTCGCCAATATAAAAAATAATTGAAAGTTTTAGAACGTATTGTTTATGGTACTCCAAATATTATTCAAATTCAAAGCTAGTCAATTCACTCTAAAAATAATATTCCTACGTATAGCATAATAAATTATGTAAAAGATGGCTCATCGCCTTGGTACTCCTATTTCGTTGTGGATTCGATGCAACACATTTTTTTAACCATACTGCAAGAACGATTAATAAAGAATAAACCAAATTGTAATAGAAAACGCACAGAAAGTATTGCCTGTCCTGGATATGAAACCTTTACAGGTTAAGATATGTAAAGCCCATGTAGCACGCCATTAGATGCTTGACGTTGACCTACAGACCGCTGGGCCGAGTCCCTAACCTATATACAACGCACGACATTCCAACTAAAACTCCGCGGTGGCCCTCTTCGGCGCTTTAAGGACGGCTACGGGCTTCCTCTGGCGAAAGTGGACGAAATGAGCACAACGCTCTCCTGCCACCCCCCGACGACCCCCCAATGGCCCCTGTTAGTCGCCTTTTACGACCGTTAGGAGATAACATGGTGGAATTCTCCAAACGCCCCCAATCCATAGGGCGGGAGGTAGTTATATACCTACTGGATATGATTACCGCTTTGTGGTCCCGAATTCGAATTCTGGGTCGTGCAGTGGTATTGGGTTTTTCAGCCCGATATCAATTCGAAGTCTGGATTTTGTTTCCGATATGGCAATAGGTCCCACACCCATCAGATCATGGAACAGAATACACATGGCGAATAATAGTTGCCTTTATGATTTCTTATATTTTCGCGAATGTTAGAGATTTAAATTAAACTATTTTTCGGATTTTATCGCGGTTTTAATATTTTAGTTTTCTACCGACGCGATGTTTCGAAGACTTTGCAGCCTTAGTGGTCTTCGTGATCAGTCCCCCCGTGACCCCTGGATCACAAAACGGGAATTGTATCCAGTAGGTCACCTATATCATGTATGTTATATTATACATATAAATTCATATTCAAAAGAAAAATTCCGAGTAAACAATATTATATCTATGATTTATTCGCCTTTATTATCTTTCAATGTACGGAGTGTATTAAGGATTTTAATAGTGCATCATAATATTATTAAAGATGGCAGTAATACGTTTCCGATTGTTGAAGACTACAGCTATTCTCATTTATCAGGTTCTTAAGACTCATTCCATAAAAATACTCATGTTAACTTATCGTTACTATTAATGCTTTTTGCGATTGCATTAATGCGAGCAACCTATTTACAATTTTTTTTATTTGCTAGTCAGTTATAAGTAGCGAATTTAGCAAATAAACGTGGAGATGAAATAAAGGAGTAGGGACGCTATAGAAGGAATAGGGGTTATCGTAACATAGATCATTAAGAACTCCCATATAGTAACAATGTATTAAGTTCAGATTTTATAAACACAGCAGTACATCTCTGGAAATTGATAACCACTGTATCTCTGACAGTTTTATTTATGTTTAAAAGTGTGGTGTTGTAAGTCGAGCTAAACACTTGTGTCTTTAGTTTAGACAATGCAGCCGATTTTAATAGTGCACGGTGGGGCTGGGGATATTCCGCAGAGTAGAATTAAGGGTAAATTAGACGGTGTTCGGGTGGCTGTGAGAGCAGGATACGATGTACTTAAGAACGGTGGAAATGCCCTGGATGCGGTTGAAGCAGCTGTTGTTGCCATGGAAAAAGATGAAAATTTTAATGCCGGTCAGTATAAAACTACTATTGTTATAAGAGTGAATGTTACTGGAAATTTTTGAATATTTATTTATTACTTATATTAACAAAAATATAATTTTCATATGGACGGTTGAAAGGCTAATAGATTTTAGCGACTTTTTTTCCAAAAATTTTAACTACTTTAAAAAAACATAGAAACTAGTGTTGATTTTAAATATGTATGAAAATGTCGAAATGTTAATTAGCCTTTCAACAGTCGATATGTATAACTTTGTCGCCTCATTTTTTCAGGGACATTTTATAAGTGATTCTGAAGTTCTTGGCTTCTGGGTTCGAATCCTATCTCGGGTATGATTTTGTGTGAATTTTTCTAACATAGAGTGTTTTGCTTCGATGTCATATTCGAGTAGGCAGGTGGAAAATTATCCATATTTCCTTACAAGTCGAGCAGACGAAATCATTAAATAACGGAAAGGCCCTATAACTTGTTAATTTTTTTAAGGCTATGGATCTGTGTTAAATCTACGCGGTGAAGTAGAAATGGAAGCTAGCATCATGAGAGGAGAAGACCTTAATGTAGGCGCTGTTACACTTGTCAAGGACTTCGCCCATCCTATAAGCATCGCGCATAAAGTTCTTACCGATTCACCACACTCCTTGCTAGGCGGAGAAGGCGCGAAGTTATTCGCTTTAGATAAGGTGAGCAAATAAATGTTTATCTACCAGTAAATAAATAATGTCTGGTGTGGTTTTATTGATATAATTTATTTATTTCTACAATAATGATTAGGTCTCGGTAATAAGCGTGATGTAAATTGGTTTTACTGCATTTCGCAACGTCAAATTTATTTCCATATTGACGTGGTACGTATTCTGTAATAAACGAGAAACTACCAACCAATTCTATAATAATGTGTCTGTTAACTTTAGTATTTTCAATATTTATTGAGAAGTACCTACTTAATAATATAGTTTCAAACCACTTAAACGACAAAAATTACGTACTTTCTTTTAAACGAACGAATTACGAGGCAATCTCGCCGCTTAATAATAAAGGCTACTTCTCTCCATTCCACGACAAACATTTGTGGTCGTATCACTCTAAGAAGTAAGATGTTAGATCGTATAATATGGAATAAGACTTGTCTATAACGTCCCTTATCCCTTAGCTCTTGGAACAAACAGTGCTTACTCACTGCGAGCGGCAGTACTAGATGTGTTTTAAGTAATCGAGTGTTTATTCGTATTTACTACAACAATTATAATTAGTTCTTATTGACTTTGGGTTTCAGGGTTTTCCTACAGTTCCCCCAGAGTCTTTGATTAGTGAAAATGCTAAACAGGCTCTAAAGGATTTTTTAAAACATGGAGAATTCGGAAGGACTGAAATAGGTATCATGGATGAGGTTTGTAACAAATTTTATGCTTTTTAATAGCATAAGTAGATTGTTGCATTGCAGTTTATTATTCAATGTTACTAACCTTTACCGTTCAAAGGATAGAAACAAAGGAGTCACCATGTTTCAGGGAGGCGTAGGAACCGTGGGTGCGGTTGCTGTAGATGCCAATGGTCATGTCGCTGTCGCGACGAGCACAGGCGGCATGAGTGGCAAGGCTGTGGGTCGCATTGGAGACACGCCCCAAATTGGCAGCGGGACTTATGCTGATGATAAAATAGGAGGAGTTTCTACTACTGGTACGTTTTTAACTAAGTATCCGTTTTCGTAGTTTTCTTAAAAGAAGGTTATTTTATCAATTTAACTCGCAGTAGGTACGTACCGAATAATCATACTTATAAGATTATAAGGAAGACGGGAATTTATTTCGAAAATAAAATAACTTAATAGTACTTATTTTATTTGTTTTCTTTTTCTTCATATCAATGAATTGCATAACACAACTTCATATAAGATATTTATATAAATCTACCTCAAATATGCCCCAAGATATCTAGTGGACGAAATCATTGTATAAAGGCCCTAGAAGTTGTGAATCTTTTTAAGGCTATGGATCCGTGTTAAATCTAATTCATTTATAACACCTATGCGCCACAGCCCCGGATCTTGAATTTTTTGAAGGCGGGGCAAAATCTGGATAATGCTGCCCCCAACCACCTATATTTTTACTTTTGTCATCATCATCATCATCATCATTTCGCGCCCCGCGGGAAATAATTTATGTGTGCGACATCCAGTATATAAATACTGGATGTCGCAGTAGTCAAAGTTGCGTTAATGATGAGATGTGTATTCGTCTGCCAAGTTTGAATTTGCTGCCCTCTAAATTCGCCGCCCGGGGCACGAGCCCTGGCTTGCCCCCCCCTAGATCCGGGGCTGATGCGCCATGATACATGACCTGATGATGAGGGATAACTGACAATATGCAATTATTATTTTACAGGGCACGGAGAGTCTATATTGAAGTACTGTTTAGCTCACAGCATTATAAAACTTATGGAAGATAATGTTGATGCAGATACTGCAACAAAGGAAGCTGTAAAAGGTAACCAGCTAAACGATAGTAAAAAGTTTTGATAAATTGATTTTATATTTTTAATTAAATATTTCTATTATTATTTTTTATCTCCAACAAAAATCTATTTGCATTCACATTACCTGCAACTCCAAGTACTATAGGTATAAGGAGACGATTGTAGTAATTTTGTTTTATTCTTGTATGAAATTTTGTTAATAATATATGGTTTAATTTGCATTTATTATAGGAATGACGTCTCGTCTAAATAATACTGCTGGCGCTATCACTCTATCGAAGAACGGCGATGTTGGTGTGTATTTCAGCTCAAAGAGAATGTCATGGGCTTACGTGAAAAATAATACTCTATTTTATGGTATTGAACATGACCAAGTCTTTGAAGAACCTTATTCTTCTTAACTATTTGCTCACCAAAGCATAGCGCTCATTGTGACAGGCCTGAGTGGGATGGGCCGCAAAGGTGCAGCGCTCGCAGCGACTCGCTTTGCTAATTCGCCCCGTTATGACCATTCTCAATGGATGTACATCTATATAAATTACATATATTATATACGAGACAGATATTTGTGTTGCGCGCAAACGCTGACGGATACAATCCATTATACTTCATTTATTCATTCTTCATAATATTATGTCTTCAAATAGATAAGAAATGGCAAATATTAAAAGACGTGTATACGCGCTGGTAAAGTGACTAATTAAAACTGTAATAATAAATATTAGTAAGTTTTTAATGTGTTTTAATAATTAAGTAGGTATGTTTTTTTATACGAATCGAGAATACAAGAGTACACAGGCGGACTTAATGCCTTAAGCATTCTCTTCCACTGAATTGGATGCAGAGATAATTTAACTGACAATCTATACCTACTATTATATAAAGCCGAAGAGTTTGTTTGTTTGTTTGAACGCACCAATCTCAGATACTACTGGTTCGAACTGAAAAAATCTTTAGTGCTGGACAGCCCTTTGTTTGTAGAAGACTATAGGCTATATAACATCACGCTATGACCAATAGAAACGGAGCAGTAATGAAAAATGTTTCAAAACCGAGTAGAAATTAATATTTTTGAGAGCTTCTGTTGCGTGCGTGGCGCAAACGGTTAAAGTTATGTAACAATCATAATTGCCGGAATTGTTCCTCTTAAAAAAATCTATAAAATATATTATAAAACAGAGACTCCAGCCACATCTGTCTGCCTGACTGAACGCGATAAACTCAAAAACTACCCAACGGATTTCGATAAAATTTGGTATGGTAAAAGTTAGAGACCCTGGTAAGGATGTATGGTACTTTTTATCAAGGGAAAAAATATAGCGCTATTTTTATCCCGGAATTAATACTTATATTTTTGTTTATTCATTTGATTGTGCTAATTTCAGGACTCATGGGTTCGAAATGAAAAAATATTTCAGTGTTGGAAAGCTCATTTATCGGCAATAGGAGAGGAGAATCAATAAAAAATGTTGCATAAAAGGGAAAAATTGATGCCTCTTGAGAGCTTCCGTTGCGTACGCTCAGTAAACGGTTAAAGTTGTTATTCCGGTCAAATATATAGCATAAATTTTATAAAGAAACTTTATCCTGGAAAAACTTTATCACGCTGGCGGAACCGCAGGCAAAAACTAGTAATAAACATAAAACAGCTCAATAACTATCGAAGGGAGATGATACTAGATTCAAAAATAAAATCGATTGAATCCGGAGCCTTCTGAATTCCGTATCTAAAAGCAACATACCATACCAGCAGTCAGGCCAAAAATAACAATTTCGACAAATATACAATGTTAGACTAGGCAGTATGGTCGAAAGACCTATAGCCTGTCCTCTAAGGATGAATTAAAAAAAAAACAATTTTGACAACTGACAAATTGACATTGACAGTAAAATAGATCGATTCATTGTCAAGTGATCAAATTTGCGAATCGTTTATACTTTATTGTTGTTCATTGTAAATCCAAAAATTTTATTAAATTGACTTATTTATTTTCAAATAAATTCATAACCCGTACTTTGAATAATAAGTTTTTTTCTTGAAATATTTTTTAAGTCACTAATGAATATCGACAATGCTAATTAACGCCAATATACCTCTGCGTTTTAAACCATCGGAGTTTCAATGCTTTAATTGGATATATAAACTAGCTCCATGTTTTCCTATAAATGCGTCGAAAATTAACATTATAAATGATCCCAAAAAGTTCTATGACACATTATACAATAGATTTTGCAATGCTAAACGTAGGATATCAATAGCTAGTCTCTACATTGGCACGGGAAGTTTAGAGAAGGAACTTATAAATGTTACGAAAAGCAATGTACTAAGTAAAAATGATTTAAGGCTCAATGTGCTTTTAGATAACCAAAGAGGGACTCGAGGGGTTGAAAACTCTGTGACATTGCTAAAGGAGTTAATAAATAGTGCTTCTGAACAATGTAGAGTAAGTTTGTACCAAACTCCACGCCTGCAGGGTGTGTGGTCCAAAGTTCTTCCGTCGCGATACAATGAGTTAGTAGGTCTTCAACATATGAAGCTGTACATAGCAGATGACTCAGTGCTGTTGAGTGGTGCCAACTGTTCCAATGACTACTTCCAACAAAGACAGGATCGTTACATTGAAATACAGGATGCGGACTTAGCAAATTTTTATAACGAAATCATAGGTATGATGACTGAGTAAGTTGTGTAAAAGTTTTTTTTTGTTTTTGTGAATATTGAATACAGTGTATAGTAGTAGAGTAAAATTATTTCTAGCTCAATATGACATTTATCTTTGGTTTAGGGATAGAAAGTTGAATAATTTTTGTTTTTTAATGTCACTCTCTGGCAGTTTTTTATTCTTGCTGATAATAGCCAATTCTGTACTTTGTAGCAACAAAATAGTATGCAGCAGCATATTGTTGGCACTTGGTATATCAACATATAAGTGACACTATAAAAGTCAATTAAAATGTCCCAATATTTCATTCTTCTTGCTTATATGAAACATAAAGGAGGTATCACATAAATTGCTTTCGTATTGTTAAATCAAACATGGATAAAATGTACAGCCGCAAATCATATACAAATAATGATGTTACTGATGGGGCCAATGTTTAACAATTAATAAATAAATAACTATATTGATCTTGATCCATTAGTCAAAATATATAGAAATTGGGCTAAGAAATTATTTTTGTAAAACTGACAGTTTTTAAAGTACACACTTGCCTAATCTTAGTAAATCAATGAAAAATTGACTTTCAGATACAGTGAGTAACTACAGCAAAGAGTGTCTGGGTAATGATATCATTGATGTTAAATATGATAAAACACAAATGATACAAGAGTTAAATAAAAATGTACTATCTTGTGTTGAGAAGTGGAAACATACACAAACTCAAAAATGTTTAAATAACAGTAGTGGTAAGAAATAAATCAATAATTATTTATATACGGATCCACAAAAACAATGATATATTAAACCATTTACAAATGAATTTATTAAGTGAAACTTACAAATTGTTTCTTTAATAATTTACAATTATCATGAGAGTGTCATCTAAAATATGTATATTATGCTACTGTGAAAAACTTTGTTTAATTAAAATGTATTTCCCCTATTCAACAAGTCAGTCAAATATACATTTTCATTGTAAAATACTAGTTATAATATTACAGTCACTTTCATTATATTGTTATTTTTAATGCCATTTCAGAAGAAGACACATGGATATTCCCACTCATACAAATGGGTGAGTTTAACATAACCCAAGATGAGGAGGTCACTAGAAAACTTCTACAGACTGCATCAAAAGGGTCATACATACAATTAGCAACAGGGTACTTCAATCTTACCAATCGGTATGCAGATACTTTGCTAAAGGAATGCAAGGCGAATATAAGTTTGTTAATGGCACATCCCAATGTAAGTATTTGTTTATGTGTATACTTATATAGATATCTTAGATATTTTTATGACCTTTAGTTGTTTTAGATGAAAAATAAATATTTGATTATCTGCACCTTCACTGCATCGCCTTATTTAATATATTTGTATTGTACTTTAACTATGTAGTGTTCAATTCTGGATTGAGTTCCCACAATGGACTACAATGAAGTCATTTCGAATTTACTTGAAATAACATCCAAATCCCAATGTTCGCATTTATCAGTAAGAAAGTAAGATTATTCCATTTTGAACAGGCAAATGGTTTCCTTGGCGCAGCTGGCCCTGCTGGTGGCATACCTCATGCATATTCTTTAATAGCAAGAAAGTGAGTAAATTAAAAATAAATTAAAAAGTAATTTGTTGTTTAAGTGTAGTTTGTATTGAAAGCTGTATTTTATAAATTTGTAGATTTTGGCAGAGAGTGGCCGATTCAAATCAAGCAAGCAGAGTAAGGATGTTGGAGTATGAGGCGGCCTGGGTGGACTTTCCATGCAAAAGGCTTATGGTAATAATTTTTATATTTATTGGTGGATTCTAGTTAACTAAAAGAATGACGAAATCAATGCATTACAAAAATAATCACATTAATAAGGATACAATATTTTTTCTAATTTTTAATATCTATGCATATTAATTAGCATAGGGCGGTTTTAACCGAAATAATGTTCTGTAATAACATTTGGCAGAACAGTCGTTTTGTGAAAATGTTCCTCAGCTTTTAGTAGTATGTTTAATGTAAGGATCAATCTGGAATTAGAATATATACTATTACTATCAGTCGTTTTCAATATACGATTCCAATCACAAACTTCAATCCGATTCCGAGAATGAACAAATCAAAATAGGTTTTTTTAAGCATGTCAAAGAAAACTTTATTCTGATTTATCCCTTTGTGAGATAGGTCGAAAATTGCTATTAGGATTGTTTATTGAAGAGGGCGATATGTCATTTACATTCTTAAGCGCCTTTGTTTTATGGTTTCAGTAACGGAAGTTATGAGATTATGACATTTAGTAAAATTATTGGGCATACTAATATTTACTTATAAAACAAACCAATCACGCCTTTATTCCCGATAAAGCGTAGACAGCGGTGTAACCAGGACACGCACATTTCGCCGTCTGAGGTTCGTCCCATGATACGATAGTAGCGGAACTATTGCCATGTCTGATATAAACTCCAGATTCTGGGATAATAGCAGAAAAATCCGATATCGCTCTGCCCGACCCGGAATTCGAACCCGGGACCACAGAGCGGTGTCGTTGCACAACCCACAATAAAACTACGCCACAGAAGCAGACTAATTACTGACTACTTAGAGATTTACTTATAACATCGGAATGACTTGGTATGATTAAGTTAGGTGCGTTTGTCTCACCCGGGTATAATTCTCTTGTATTACAGTATTGGGATCGGAAGGAGTTTTAAAACACATTCCACGTGGGATTGCGGAAATAGTAACGGTGCATTTTATATTCCACTAGAAACTGAAATAACATTATAGAGATACTCGGTGATTTAAAAAAAAAAAGAAAAAAGAAACATCTTACTGCATACCTGTTATATTATATTACCTCAAGAAATGATCCTAATCTTAATCTGCGATCCGATCCCTATAATAAATCAATCAAAATTAAATAATTTGTAGGCATGTCAAAAATAAATGTATTCTGATTGGGCCATTGTCGCGATTGATCTACAAGAGCGATTCGTTTATTGAAAAGGCAGTAAATACAATGAATTTCGTCGATCAGGACTTTGACACAGGAATGTTTTCTTTTTAGGTACTACCCACCAGGGAGTGGCACGCCATGGGCGACTATAGTGGGTTCAGCCAATATGGGTGAGCGGTCAGTCAGGCGAGATTTAGAAGCACAAGCTATGATCTTCACTACTTCCACAGATTTACAGGTAAGTTTGGTTTAATGAATGTACATATTTAATAATGGTGTCTGCGTGACATATATTTCGATTATAAGTATTTTCATTACTAAGACAGCGTAGAGCTTGTTGCGCGGTTTTCATAGTCGAAGGTTTTATTTGCTGCTTTACTTACTGTTAATCATAACCGAGCCTTACAGTACAGTGTAGAAGCTAGTATGACCATTGTGTCATTACTGCTAATTAGGAGGAAGATCTTCGGTATTGAAAACCGCGGTTAATGAAAATAAACGAGCGAATATTAACGTTCAGATAAGAAAATAAATTAGTTTTATCTGCTCGTAGAATAACTTCTCCCTATCTTTCTGTTTGATTAAACTCGTTGCTGGATAATGGCAAATTAGTTTACTCTGAGACTCGCCGCGCTTCACCGCTCGGTGTCATAAAATGCGTGCCACTGCTGATCCTGGCTTACAGGAGTTGTAGTGGTGGGTGTCAGGGTGGGAAAGTCTCTGCTTGTAGAGTAAGTCTTTTACTTAGGTTTAAGTTTTTAATAATTATGATATTGTATTTTTTTTTCAGGAACGACTTCGCCAAGAGTCTTTATTACTGCACAAACACGCTTCAGAATGCAGTGCCGAGTTACAAAAGAGAGAAACTCCTCTTTGGGTGCGAGCTACTGTCGGACTTTTTAGAACTTATTTTTAATGGACTTTCTGTAATAAGAGTACAATAACAGTATTATTTGTTACGGAAATTTGTTGCTACATGACCGCTAAGAGAGAGTACGTTGCATGTGATATAATGGAAATTAAATAAGGCAATAAAATAAATGGAACCAAATGCTGTAACTTGATAGTCACTAGTACCTCATGATTTTGATATGCAGGTTGTTGTCAGTGTTATGTTAACTGTAAGTTGTGTTGATTACGTGCTTGTTATGTTTTGTTGTAATAAAGTGCTTATACCTGTCTATAGGTATTTTATTTATAAAATCAAAAACTGCAGTAGCTTTCGAAATTTTTAATTATATTCTTATTTTCAATCATATAATCACATAATTATAATTATCTCGATTCACACTTAAAACAATTTTAAAATAAATTAAACGAAAAACACTCGGCAATAATTTATACAAATTCAGTCATTTTGAGACATTTGATTAGAATTAAAGTATACAATCGAATTTATTATAATAGGAATCAGGCACATTATTAATAACACTATACCTACTAGTAAGTAGAAAAAACACCGGTTACAGTTTCATTTTAGTAAATAGATAAAATGCGAATGATTACACTGGAAATGGACGAATTCACATTACACAAATTAATATAATTAAAATAGCAATCAATTGATCCCATAAAATAAAATAAAAACTCACTTTTGAGCATAATCATTACTGATTAAAATATAATCAATGCAATTGAGCAATTTATTCTTACATAACAATCAATCAGACGAAATCAACTACTGAGGCATACTTCCTTCGTTCTGAGCAAACATTGCGTTAAAATTGTACGAAATCAGATTGGAGTACAGATGAAAACGGAAAGTTTTGTATCTTTCGTGCATGGACGCCATTTTATTTCTAATCTTTGGTGTGTCGGGCACAACTACGCCGGGCGACGTGACCAACTCAGTGCTCGGCGGTTTGTAAAAGCTACTTGTTAATAAATACTGCGTGTAATGACGCCGCCCGGTCCACTCGGGAACACTAATGTGATGTGTCGCGGTAACGCCTTCATCCTATACACTACGGACGCTGACAGTAGGTACAAAAATAGTTCACCTATTCAATACAATTAACACTACTTAACAATAAAAGTGTCGCGAGGAGGCCCTGTATATTAAACAGTATAACGTGGACAGTTCTTGTACGAACATTAATAAATTTTGTAAACAATATGCCGTCGAAACAGGCAACATATCTGTAATATATCGGACATCAATAGACCTCCTCGATTTTAATACTACTTATAGCGAATCACACTAAGGAAATTGACTAGGCGTTTTGTGGTTGGGACGCACCGTTTCCCTAAACTTACTGTTTAGGCTTCGATGTAAACATGTTTGACGTGCAAACTAAACATAACAAACGGGAACACTCAGCACTCGATTATTCATAGGAGACTACAAGCAACCTCATTCAAATCATATCACTAAAGTTTTCTCGAGGCGTGGAATCTTTTGGTTGCGTCAGCGAACCCATCGAGAGGGTCGAGACGAGTTTACACAAAGCCTAAGATGAAGTGTCGGGAGGTGTGAGCGCGCGATCAGGTCAGAAGCCGGCTATGGGCGGCGGGTCCGGCGGCATGTAGTGCAGCTCGTCCACGGGCCCGCTGAAGATGTTGTACAGCACGGCGAACAGCGTGCACGCCGCGTACGCGCCCAGCGCCGCCCACCACAGCAGCCGCTCCCACAGCCGCTGCTGCGCGTGCTTCAGCACCAGCAGCCCGATGGTCAGCCCCGCCAGCGCGCCCGCCACGTGCGCCGCGTACGACACCGGCGGCACCTCCTATCGCAACACACACACACATACAACATTAATTAGTCTTTTGTTTATTAATTTATTAACAGTTCATCGATACAACTAAGTATTTAAACTATAACCAGAGGAAACATGAGTGAAAGATTTCTCTTTAAGTAAGTAATGTGTATTTGGATTTAATTTTGTGAGATCTGGGTATGTCTAGCGAAAAGATTAATAAATAAGAAAATAACAAAAATATAAAAATTAGTGGTAAAAGGCTCATTGAATGTTCGATGAAACAGTAAATAATATGATACGTTACCTTGGTATATCTGGCGTGAACAGCAAAGCCAACGTCACAGGAGGCAACTGCGAGCGCGGCCACAAGCCGCACGGCGCCGTAGCGCATGGCGTGGAAGTTGAGGAGCGCGTTGGCCAAGTGTGCGGCTAGGAGCGCGTACACACCGCCCGAGGCGCCCGCCAGGCACACGTCGGGGTCCAGTACCGACGCGGCCAGCGACCCGCCCAACACCCCCGCCAGGTACACCGCGGCGCACCGGATTGCTCCATGAACCATCTCTAGAGGTAGGCCCACCTGAAAACAGATTATTATATCGCTTTATTAAACTTATATCAATCGTATTATTTGTTTGATGCCTAATTCGTGCCTATGTTGTTCAAGTCTACGTACTCCTCTCATGGTATCACGCTGGATACCAGAATCCAAACCTAACCCTAGTCGCCCTAAGCACACAGTTAATTGTGCATGGTTGTCAAATTTACATTGAGACTTATGAGGGCTCGTGAACATTTCCTGGCCTTCTCTCTTCCGCTCATCCTAAGAGGTTACTTCTCCTTCCCCCACAATTCCTTCCCCACTTTCCTCTACGGCCCTGCAGTCGCTAAGCCAGGGGATTCCAGTATCCCATTCGCAAGTTTCCCCGGTGTTGAATGCGGGGACTGATTCTAAAAAAAACCCTAGTCGCACGATGTTCTGATGCAAGGATAAGTCGTTTTTTTTTCTTCTGTCAAATTATAAAACACACTAGAACACAATGGCCTAAAAGAATAATAAACATTAAACTGCTATATGTACTTACCGCTAGTTGTACGAGGAGGTTGAAGGCCAGATGAAGCCACCCGGCGTGCACCACGCTGTAAGTGAGGAAGCGCCAGAGCTCGCGGCGGCGGTCCGGCCGGTACACGAGCGGCGAGTCCACCGGCACGGGCCCCGCGGCCGCCGCCACGCCGCCTGAGCCCCATGCATACCACGCGAATACGCCCAACTGCAAAGAAACAAATAATGCGTTACAATTAAATTAAGTAAGTATATAATTATTTACAAGTTAAATTAGGCATTTAGGAGTCTAGTACATAAGTAGCTACACGTCAAGATGCCACATAATCTTATTTATGCTACAATGTTTTTATTACACGTCATTGTATTTATGTTTTTATTCACTTATTGTGTTAGGGGCATTATAAATAGTTTTCCAGTAAACAACGCGATGCCTGTTAACAGTTGCCCAATTTATATGAACGTTTTAGATTGATATTTAATACTTATTATGTATATTCATGCTAGGTAGATATATATTTATTAACCCATTTATTTGCTTTACCTACTCGTAGCTCGTAAAATAAACTCTTAGTAGTCATTAGCATGGTTTTTAGTAATAATATTATTGTTACAATGTATTTTTCGAGGATTTTACATAAAACAATGAATAGTGAACAATTTGCGCAATGAATGACGTTTTAGTGCATTATTCATTGAGGGAAAACCGTTAGTAAGAAAGCCGGCGTGCGTAAGCGGCCGGCGCGGCGCGGCGAGTCGCGGTAACCGTGCAATTCGTTCGGTGCTTGCGGAACGATGTATGACGGGCGGCAATCGGCGAGGACGAGCCACAAGTCTCGTCACTCGTGCGGGCAGTGAGCACGAGTGTGTGGCATGCGTGCTTCCGCGGCGCGGCGGCGTGCGCAGTGTTGGACGCGATTGCTGTGATTCACGTAAACCGCTTGTTTGCACGGATGTGAAATCCGCTATTACAAATTTTAATTAACCGTAGTAACTGGAGCGGGCATTCAAGCGGTACTAGGCGCGTAGAAAGTGATGATGACAATGCGTTTTTTTGTCTTATGCCATATACGCAGCGCAAAAATAATACCTGTATTAGGTCGATTTGCGATATTACAATTTTAATATGGATATACAAATAAATTTCTTTGTAAATACTTTAAATCCTAGAGACAATAAATTGCTAATAAGTAATTATGCTTGGTTGCCCGGGACGGGTTTCGTGGTCTTATAATGGTGATAGTGGTCGTAGGTTAGCCACCTATCACGATATAGAACGGATATAAGCTTAGTGAATCGCGAGTGCACTAGTTGCGCGCGCTTTTGCTACTGCTTGACAGAGAAAGCCGCAACCTTGCATAATATTATGTAAATCTTCTTATCAAGATTACAAACTGGGTGATGAATCGTCTGTGAAACAAGAAGCCGGGTTTGATCCCGGAATCAAAAACTTAGGGTGATTCGTTTGGGTCTAGATATCTGAGTACCCAAGACACAACCTATGACCTCAATGTGAGCTTCAGATTCCAGAAATAAAAGTAAAACAAAATCTGCACGCCTTTTTTGAGTGTGGTACTTATTTCAAGTAGGAAAAGCATCGTGCAAATAATTTCCTTTCTGGTACCATATTTTAATCTTGGTTAGTGAAGACGCTCACCTCTAGCAGCGTAACGCAGATGATAAAGAGCGGCGGCGGACAGCACGTGTACCGCTCCTGGTAGTACTTGCGGTCCCGCTCCTCGGGCAGCATTTCCATCGCCACTAGGTGCACCATCCTACAACCAACAATAACTTGAAAATAAGGAAAATAACATAAATGCGGTTTTCGTAATTACGCATTTCATTGTTATACCTAACATCAGTCTATTTCTTATTAGAAATTATTGTATGTTAATATAATTATTGTGCTTATTTCATTAAAGACAATCAATGTTATTTGAATATTATATCATTTTAGGGCAAAACCGTCGTTTAATTTTGTTATTTACATCATGTGTATACTAGTGGGTTATAAACTACTATTTTACTAGGCAATACTTACTACATAATATTAATTTTTATTCTGATATTTATCTAATTAGATAAAATATTTCAAGAAATTTACGCTCTGTTACTACAATCGCACCTTGGTTATATTCCAAATCAACTGTTACCTTGGTTCCGTGGGCAGTATTACGAATTTTATATTTAAATGTACGCCATATGCGCAATCAATTGGCTCAGTTTCACAGTAATCTTGGCCTTTATTAAGACAATTTATCCACAATTAAATTGTACGAAAGCACACCACATGTCACTGTGACACGGCAGCCGGACATTAAAAATATATTACAACCACCGATAAACTAGCATTTATTTGTAGGTTTATAAACTGAAAAAAATATTACACTAAAATTTTGATTTCAATTTAATTAAGGCTACATTTTACTAGAATTTAGGGATCAAACATTGTTAAATGCCTAAAATTTTCCCGGATGTCGGCACACTGTCACTGAGTTTGGTCTGACATGAGAACATTTTGTTTCAACACTGAAAACTGCGAATTAGACAAACTATTTGATTTCATTTCTGGACCTTCACTTGCAAAAACAAACATGTTTTGTATGTAGTAGGAATTGAAAATTTAAAAATCTGACATATTTTTGTAATCATTGCCACTAACCAATGACACGGAACAAAATAACACCAGTAGGCGTTTGTAAATTACCTCTATTATTTTCAATTTCGAATACATGCCAATATACCGTTAAAATTAGGTTACATTAAAATGTGTCTTCTGTTTCTCGCTGCATTTTCGTGTGGCTTGGACACAGAAAACGCAAAACGACAGCTAAAAGACTATGTGTGGTCTGAATTCTTATATCACATGTTATTTCTGACTCTATAGTATTATTATAAATTTTACCTGGCAAATAATGTGGGGTCCTCGAGTAGAAGATGAAAGTCGTTTTCGGAACTGATCTCTCGGTCCCGCTGATGAACTGCACACCTATAGCTGCGCGTGCGCTTTCCACTCATCTACAACAATAAGAACAAAATTAAATAACACGTACTTATAATAGTATTAATGTATATTATAGTAATACGGCACGTAATATCTATTAACGCCGCGCGATGACCGCATTATTCACTGTGGAGTTTTCAGTGTGAAAAACACGGAAAATAGAAAGTGGGTAGGATGACAATGTTCTTCTTTTATTTTAAAGTAGTTCGCGGATGTGTTCGTATATTTCAATTTTATTACTTTACATTTGTGCCAGGATTAACGTTGTTAAAAAAGAATACGAGTAATTTTTTTGTGTGTACATTTTATTTTCATGAAATATACATACATATTCCATCGTGAGTGAGATATTTATTTGACTCAATATTTACGTATCTTCCCTATCTTTAATCAAAATAGCATGATTTTTTAATGGATTGTACATAATTAGGTATATTTTGTTTTTTTTTTCGTAATTTTAGCGTGCGTGAACATTTTTTATTTAACGCTCTATCAAGTTTTACTTTCCCGGAAACAAATTCAACAAAACGAGTGTTTTCCCCGCGCAGTCAGTCAGTAAAATTCTTTGACGTAGTAAATAATTTAGTTAACGTACTTAAAGGATTTTGATTGGGTTTTTACAAATTTACCTACTAATTCCATTTGATATAATTAATAAAATAATTGCATTCTCTGGCATCAAATGAATTCAGATGAACACTAATGTATTCAAGTATTACTTACAATGACTACAACTAGTCCTTTTTTTAACAAACAAATTTATACAAATATATTTTGTTCGTTCGTAACTTAGAGTCTATACAGTTATATTACCTATAAAATAAATATAAATGTTATCCTAATCATACAAAGCGTTTAGGTTACAATATTTGTGTATAATACCAAAGTATTCATTAATTGCATTGATAGCACTTCCACTATAGCGGCGAGGGTGTATTTATGTGCGACGACGGTTTCGGTGCGGCGGCCGGCGGAGCGGTGGCGAGCGGTGCCGCCGGCTGGCTCGCGTCCAGCGCATACTCGTATCGACCCCGCTCGCGCCACCGCCGCAAACCCCGACACTGCCCTTGACACGACACTCATGTCGGGATTTACCATCAGGCAATATTTCAATCAGGTCCTTACTATTATATAAGTATTTTTTTGTAGGATTATTGGAAACCTCAATAAATTTAATATAAATGTTATTGAAATGCAAATAAGATATCAAGCGTGTAAACAATGATCTTTTCAGTAAATTGTTAATAAACTCCATATGCAAGATTTTTATCACGCCATATTAATTAAATACAGACATAGGTTAGGAATATAAAAATAGATTGTTGGAAATCCATGTGATGGACGTTTGTGCATCGGCGCAGTAAGTGGTAACTACAGGCAAAGGCAAGAGACAAGGCTGCAGGCGGTGCGGGTTGCGGAGTGGTAAGGGCGCGCGGGTGGGCGGTGGTGCGGTGAACGACTAGTCGAGATAGCACAGAACCGCATTGTCTCCGCAGTCGTTCAACTCCGTTTCCCACGAGACTGCGAAATGTCCAATGCCAAAATACAAATAGCCTAGACGCGCCGCAGACACAGCTAAATCTGCCCCGGTAACAACGTCCGTGTTAATTTAGAAGGCATTGCTTGTCATTTGTATATTCTTATTGTCTCGGTGTCGTTCACTGTTGTCATGCTGAATTAATCAGTCTTGCCTCGTGAGATACTTGCGCCGCAAAATAATCCTTCATTAAAATAACCAAAATTATCGTCGCTACGTTCCGAATAGCAGGAAAATCATGTTGATATTACTCATTGTTCTATAATTGTATCGCATTCCTTTCATAATAAACTGTTATAGTGACACTTTCTCTTATATCTTCTTGTTTCTGCGCTTTTCCTAGCTGATAATAGTGTATTCTTATTTCGTATGATGATGAATTTAGTTTATGTATAAATAAAAAATAAATAAATAAAATACTTTATTTATCACGTAGGCGAACAAATTTGCACTTATGATCCGTCAAAACAAAGAATAAGAATAATTATTATTTCTATACAACTATTAAAATTACTTATATAACTATGGAGATTTTAAATTAGGGATAAAGTTTATACAAAAGACAAGGTACAAACCGAAGTAACCAGCTCGGACTGGCAAGTAGGGGGAAATAGAAGGGTAACGCGTCGCGATCCTCACCGGCGAGGACATGAGCCCTAACCTAGCTAACCTACCAGCCTTTCACTAGCTACCTAAGTGATGACTACCCGAAGAAAAAGGCAGAAAGAAACTCCGGGCTTTCTTTTTGTCATCAATTGTTCAGTACTTCTTTTGTATTTTTTTTCCAAGTCTTTCTTGTACATAGTCACAATAGTTATATAAGCTAATGCACGCACATCACCGTTAACATGGGATAAGATGAAATCCAATCGACTAAACCTGGAGCGGCATAAAATAAAATATAATTGTTAGTGACTTCACAATTCGTCGAGGTTTTAAGTACCTATGTATTATTTAAGATGCCAGCTTACAATAAGTAACGACAGTATAATTGGAATGCACTAAGGTCTTAAATCTCGCATATGACTAAAATGTAATACTTTTATGAACGCTGCCTTATCTAGTCTGCGTAGGTGCGAACTATGCAATTGCTGCTATTGAAGTGGTTGCCATTTTTGCGCACTCTTCTCGTATGCATAGGACAATGACCGAAGATGTAAACACCGCTGTTTCTTAACGTAAATAAACGCTTTAATTTTGTTACAAAAAATGTACTCAAAATAATTTATCATATTTATGCCGTTTTTAAAATAGTCACAGAGCTTTCTTTGCCTTATAACATTAGGTATGTATAAATTATTTTACTAATTGGGTAGTTATTAATTCTTCTACGATAATAGCCTAACTCAAGATGAGATAAAGTGTGATGGAAATTGTGAGTAACATGACGTGTTTATGTACGAGTCGGAGCACGAGTTCCTGGGTGAAGTGTAGGTGCTCGGTGGGCGCGGTGGCGCGGCGGAGGCGCGGCGTGGGCGCCGGTGACTCACTCCGACATCCGACACGTCCGAACGTATCCGGAACCACTAACTAGGTGTATTACTAGAGACGCCTCACAGCACCATGCGCCGCGTCAATGGAGCTCCAGGCTTATGCGCACACGCCAGTAAACGACCCCATCTGATTACGCGCTATCTAAACACAAGTTAGATAATACCGCTAATTCGCGATCACTTTATTTTGATGAGTACAGATATATATTACCTAATTCATAATTAAAATCCTTATTTCTTTTGAATATGTATGTGTTAGGGTTAACGTACCACCCATTAATATGCGCTATTAGGGATCTAGTAGCTTATCTTTACTCGCAAAATATCATCAATGTTATTAAAGAGATATCACAATTTTGAAACTGGAAATTATCTGGCACTGGTAATTTGGTGACTGCACATCCCGGGGGCCAAGAATGAATTGGTTATATCGATGAGTAATTAAAACTGTATAAAGTAAAATTATCACTTAGTGTATATAAAGATGTAAGTCCAGAACCTAACATGGCTGTTTTGCATACAATAAGTAGAAACGTAGTACATACTTTCAGATTTCATTTTTCTGGAAAATATTAAGATGTTTTCGAAAACTTGAAAAGTAAATAAGCAAGAAAGAAAAATATCTTAAATGGTATTGAGGGAGTTCATAAAAAACATAACGCATCTGTAATTAATTCATATGTGATTTTAATCTCTGTTTGCATATGAATTGTATGCAATAATTACATACATATCTATGAATTTAGAAACGTGTCTGAAGAATAATGTTTTTTTTTTAATACCTATACATATTATCATAATTCTTTTTCGCTACCTTAACCTATCGTTATCTTCGCTTTGTTAATTATATTGGCTATTGTAATTAATTAGAAAACATCAATGCAGAATTATCCGGTGAGTTATGGACACCTACACGTATTAGAACCATCGCAGCTTTATGAATGGAAGCATAATTGATTTTCTTATAAAGTTCATTCACTTGTATTATTCAATATGGTCCTTATAAATATGTATAATATTGTGACTTGAATAAATAACTTTAATCTAACAATACAAAGTTATATGATTGTAGGATGTGTGCGATCACCGATCGGTTCGTAATGAAATAAACGGCGCGTATGTAATAATAATATGTAGGATTATGCGGCTAACTATTGTGCATGTTGCGGCTTTGCTAGAAATTAAACAATGGAGCGAACAATATCCAGAGATAGCATCTAAACTGAGCCACCGTGGGTGCTTTCTAGACAATTAGCTTTAAAAGAATTCGCGCCGCAAGCGGTGCGGTTATATCTAAATCATGCACATTAATGTAAGATTTGGTGCGTCGCGGTCGCGATCGCGTTGGTTTGCCGGCAGTCGGCAGTCGGCACCGCCGGAGCTGGCGGCACGTGAACTCTGGGAGCGTTCCCACGCATACACCTCCGCACCATTATGTTCTAATCTCTTGTACATAGTCTCTTTCCATTATTACAAAGCCGTGAAAGTACACCTATCATTTTGCAAGCGGGAAGTTGATGTATCTCTTATAGAATGTGAATGCAATGTAAAATATGTAACCAGTGCTGTTTTATATTGCTCACTTCCATGTATGTGATTACGATTTATGTTTTACTATTTAACTACAAGCTGTAAAATAAGGTCTGATTGACTTTTACTAAGGGATCAATTAGGTATATCTATCTATTCTCATTCTCGTAAGTATATAACAACATCAACTTATAACATTATACTTACAATAGATAACGTGTTAATGTACGAGCAGCCCAAGTTCTTGGGTGTAGACTGTAGTGTATAAAACAAGTAATGAAATGCAATCAATCTATTTGTGTTAACAAATTAGTATTCCGTAACAGATGTTTCTCTGTAAAAACATTATTTACAGAATAATTACTTCCGTGAAACAGGCATAGCAGACGAAGCCTAACTTTTTCTATGGTTTTTTATAAGCGTATAATTAATTAGTTTTCGAATTGTGATAACAAGATTTTAAATAGATCCTGTCAAGCATCCGTGTTACATTAATATTTTTTTATAACGCTTCGATGGATAAATTTATATCGCGATGTCCCGTAATTATTAGCACAGCTGTTAGTAGTGTCTAGTGAAGGCATGCCGCATGAGGTGTGCCGCGTGAAGCTTCGGGGCGCGAGCATTGGACAGCAGATACAAATGCGGCACCGCAGCTCGTTATGCCGCGTACAGCCAACGCGCGGTGCGGCGGCGCGGCGCGGCGTTCACCGGTCACCCAATCGCGTCGCGTCAGTGCGAGCGCCGCGTTTCCTGCTGGACTTCCGGTTAGCGGCGGCTTTAGGAATACCTCTGCGGCTTCGTAGATCGCGCGCGTGCCCATATAAATTTAATGCATCATGTTATATTGGCGTTTACATAATATTGTCATACAAATAAATATGAATTAGTTATATATTGCTTAATATTGCAGTTCCAGCATTAACGATTTTTATAGTAAGTACTTATCATGAATGTAGTTGGGTTATTTGGGAAATTACCTAAAAAGGTATACAGTTTTGCAAGCTATATTGCTAAGGAGGCTACTCACACATATGTGCTTAGCGAACATTTAACGATTTTATGAAAGCATGTTATCTAATTCGTATATGGCCACCGATTTGCGCATTACGTTTCGTTTTTTACAATTCGGTAGTTACAGAGTATTGCCTAAAATTATTTTGAAAAAAAAAAATAGGGAAGTAAGTACATTGTAACCCTTGTCAAGTAGGACACCTATATTAAGCTGCGTTAGGTTATAATTGGACGCTTTTATCACATTGGCGTTTTTCCTCAAATTTAATTTAAAAAGGCTGAAGATTTAATTACCATATTATAACTCGAAAATCTATTTAAAACAGTAAATAGTGAATTAAATTTAAGCAAATTCTTACACGGGCATAGTACGAACCTTTAAAGAAATGGCGAAATATAAGTATTCTGTTTGACGGCACCGTAAACTCATCTTACTTGTCGGAATTACTAACGCAAACCTTGGGAACAAGATGGCGTTTTGTTTTATTTTATTTTATTATATTTGGGAAACTTACAGCTAGTACAACTCATAGAAAAAGAATACACTCAAAGAATTACAAGTTTCCACTACTAAACGTTGCAGGCAATGTTGTCAGGAAATAAAAATTTTAGCAGAATAGAAAGTTATTAGAGTTAAGTATACTTAAGGAGGGGTAACATCGTATACGATGTTACCCCTCCTACGGTCTTACCCCGACATCACTTAATCTTGTGAGCAGGTGTGAAAACATTAAAGCTTTATCTACTTCCAATACCTTTGTTCAATTAATTGACGTGTTCCTATTTGATAACTTTTAGGTGTCGTTAGCTGTTGTGTTTGCCGCTTAGTGTATTAATAATGCATTTGTGTTGCAAATTATGAGGTTCTCGCTTCGATTTCTAGGTCAAAACTCAAAACATATAAAATTGTGTCAGTCAAATAAAAGTGAATTGTCTGTGATTGAAATTTGTGCTTCTTAAGCCCATCGGCTTACCACCTGTCACATTATAAGAAGGAAATAAGCTCAGTGAAATGTATACTTACATATTATACATATACATTTGGTCCTCTGCTTATTGACTCGGGGACAAAGTTTTAAGACGTAGTAGGAGCTTTACCATTGCCAAGATAAAAAGGAAATCACGTATGTTAAAAAGCATGCATTTACATGTAAGTATGTTATTTAGGTATTCCTCCTTCAATTTGCGGCATTACAGCATATTTCAAGCCTAGCGTCATAGCCTCGTTGTTTTGTGTGTCAATATCTATTATCAAAATATTCGTTATTAATTTAATTTAAACATTTCAATACACGTAATGTACTACGCCCTTGGGCATGCGATGTGACGCAAATAGTTGCTGCGCGTCGCGACATGTCACTACAAGTCATCGATATTGTTTAATTTTATAGACTACTTACCTGTATGTTATATCTGACTGTTAATATTGGAGTTTGTAAAAATGACAGTTGTTATATAGAGTTATGACGATCTATGAATTCCTTTGGGTTTTCAAATATGAAATTACTAAGTTAGTCGTCTACCAGAATTAAGGTCACGGACTTTCTTTAGAACATTATTATTATTTTTTATACTTACCTGTGATGTTTACAAAATTACAATATTATTTGGGCATTACAAAAATAATATCTATAGAATATTAATCAGAGACAATACAAGATTACGACGATCGCATGAGGTGACGTTATGTTATGAAATTAGAATTAGGCGTATGCCCAATGTCTATGACCTTGCATAACATTTAATCTATCACACAATGCAATACAGGCAACTATGTAAATTAAATGATGAAATCTGACAATGACTCAAGCTTTAGTAAGTGGAGATTACGCGTAACGTCTGCGGTATGGGTTACCTACCTATAATGACTAACTGGATTAATTAGGCTACCAGACGTTTGTGATTTATCGTTGTCTATTAAAAAGTAGATAAATCGCGTGTGAAAATATTATACTTACTTAAATGGATTGCGCAAGTTTCATTTTTACCAACCGTTATTGATTCCGTGCTACTAATTTTACTCAAGACCTTGCATTTCATACCTAACTACGTAAATAATTGCACCAACCTTTATTTTATATTTCTTACATGTAAGTACGTACATGAGTGTTTTTAAAGTGTAATAAGTTAGTAACTAAAGCATTCATTCTAAAAAGTAATAAATCTGATAATTTGAGACTACTTAAGTAAAGCATTTGTGAATAATGTATAAATACTTACCTAATTAAATAAAAATGTAAAATCACTTAATTCAGACGTTACTAAATATAAATAGAGCATAAATACAAATTAGATTGTTTCCCAGGCGATTATGCGCGTGATCGTGAGTACCGGGCAGGTGAAATGAATTCTAATTAGGTATGCACAATATAATAGAACACTGTGCAATGTCCTATGTATCTTATATCTATACAATACTTATATTGTAGTTTCTATTTTTATATTTGCCCATACAGGAAGATATATAAGCACTTACTAACAATATGTTTGTTATGTTAGTAAGGTCGTTTTGAGAACATCGCAACTGATTTTAAGAGAATTCATGTTTAAGATTTGATTTGTACTTTTAAATTATCATGATTGGTTGATTTTTGTGGTCGCAGAAATATTTTTTGTTTTTTTCTTGTTCAATGGTTGAATGTTCAAAATGAAGACGTTCACTAAAACCTATTTTTTTCCTATAAACATTTTAATCGATGTTTTAAATAATCAGTTTTATCTATATTTTACTAAAATAATTAAATTTACTGCATATAATAAAAAACAATGATTATACTTAATTTAGAAAGCAAGGCCTCTTATTAGGCATTTCGACTTCTTTACTATGTGCAATTTAATAGAACTTTATGGCTTAAAATGTTTAAATGAATATGATATATTCATTCACTCAACGTCCTAAAATTTGGTTTCCGATCCGTCGGACGAAAGAAATAAATGTTAAGTATAATTGATATTACTTTGACATGTTATTATTTTATTTTATTTTGCACTTTATATACATAATAAGTATATCGGCGGACTTAATGCCAAAGGCATTCTCTCCCAGTCATTATTTTTTTTACAAATAGCAAATTTTTTTTATACCATGATCAATTTGCAGTCAATAAGCTTTAATTTTAAAATCAGTGATCTTATTAATTACCTATAGCTTTTTACCAATATTAAACTATATTTATTTAAGTTTTTAACCTTTCAGCTTCTAGTTCAGCCAAAGGTGTGTTGATAACCGAATATTCGGCTTCGGCCAGAAATCGACCTTCGTTCGGACACTATGCAAATTACTGATTATTGACCATCAGGATTAATCAAGATAGTTAGAACAAGTGTCAATAACATAATGGATCAATTTTTTGACGGTAGTAATTAATAAAAATTTAGGAATGGCAATAAATACCTACATATCCTAATCATAGTCTTGGGAGTACATTGTAGCTTTAAGTTATAATATTTTAATTGTTATAATCCTAGTGTTAAGTCTGCTGGAAAACTTAATAAATAAATATAAAACGCCGCCGGTAAATTCCCGAAGGTAGCGCTTTTTGGTTAGGTATTAACATTATTACTGTAAAAAAAATGTGAGAATAGAATTATAATATCTTCTCGCAGCACTTCATATATTTTATTTTATCACAGACACACTTATTCTATCACCAAAAAAAAGAAAAAGAAAATAATATTTCATTGCTAGGCATAAGTTAACATATTAGTACAATAACTAATAAATAAAGTCATACGTCTGGGAGCAAGTTAGGTGCAATACTTATATACTTTTATTATAAAAGTGTATAAGATGAATGGAGACAATTATTTTAAATAGTCTAGAATGAAAACCTATTATTGCAAAATTCTCGCCCACATGTAGGCAGGTTTCTACCACCTACGATGTCTGCTCCCAAAATGTATATGGTCAAATTGTTTTATTTCTCATACCTATTTCAGTTTAATATGTAAAGAAAATTTAGCAATAAAAATATGTTTAGGAATATGTAAAATCATATTTTGTGTACGGTTTAATTTTTATGTCGAAATTCGTGCCGAATGCTAAAGGTACATACATAATTTGGCTCTCGTGCTAATCAAATGGACTGTCAATTAAAATCAATCACGTAGGTTGTGTATGTAAGTACTTATCATTTAGACCTAGCCATTGTAAATAAAGGCTGACGAGTGCAGATCAAAGATAATATTTTGCGACTTAACTTCTACAACTTTATTAAGAAATAATAGGATTTCGGTATTTTTATACCAAAACTAGTTATTTCCATCCCTAAATAACTCAAATTTTGTTGTAAACATAACCTCTTCTTTAAATTAAAATGTTATTTTGTGTGAGTTTTGCGTTTGTACTGACTTAAGTAACTTTACAATTTTTTTCAGAAAAGTAATAATACATTACATAATGTTCACATACTATTGAAAACCAGGAAAAACAAAAAGACTCAACTTACCCATCGTTTTTATGAATTAGTAAACTGTCACCGCAGATAACTTATATAGCCCATAAAATCAATAGGATATATTTACAATCTATTTAAAATCACCATATTTTGAATATTTGAGGTAGATAAGTTGAATTTGACCGAGTTTTATAAATCGCTAATAAAGACGCGAGCGCGATCAGCTGTGCGTGGAGAGCGTACCGGCACACACTTCTCCCTCGAGCGCTACCCACAGACTGACGTTTCGTTACGTTTGTTTCTCGCCCGACATTCGATTCATGCGTCCGATATTCATTTTCGTCGAGTTGTCGCATACAGAGGCCAGAGACGCCTTTTTTTCCCGCTAGGGCAAGAGCGGTTGCCCGCTGGTTGTGGTCTTCGATCATTGTTTGAATTTTGAGTGGGTGGTTCCGTTTCCGATTCGACTGCAATGATTTACTAGAGTTTTCCACTTCAACGATTTGTTTTACAAATAAGTACTTATAGTGGCTACTTATGTTACTAAATACCTTCATCATAGCAAAATGTAGTAAATAATAAAAATAATTTCGAACAAATTAAGTACTTGAATATACAACACTTCTTAAAATGTACATGCATAGGTCGTAGACCTATGCAACATGTACTACAAATGCTTACAATAATTTTATAATTTGAATACTTATTATGGAGATACATTTTCCTTATTTATTTATTTTCTAATCTCATGAGTCATTTTTTTGCCAAAAAGTTATGCAGTATACTACACAGTTAGTATAAAAATACTTAAGAATTTAAATGAAAATAGTTATTATTAATTTTTATTTACAATCAAACAAAACTTTTGAGATCGTATAGTTCTAATATAATTTTTTAAATATTATTTATCCCGTGTATATAAAATCCAAATGTACCTAAACGTGTGAAAACCCATTACGTATAGTTTTGTGCATTTCAAGAAAAGTAAGTATTTTAAATAATTTTACCTTTATGCGTTAAGTATAGGAAAATTGGTCTGTAGCCTATATTACTCCATGCAGGGCTTTACCGTGAAATAGTATCATAACTTTCTATTTCTGCCGCCAAGCAGCAGTGTGAAGTCACTGTTGTGTTCCGGTTTGAAGGGCATTGTAGCCAGTGTAACTAAGTATTTGACATAACAAGATTTAATATCACATGTCTCAGAATGGCGATCGCAGTGGAATGCCAAACAATGCTTTGTAATTCAAGGTGTTGGATGGTGTTTCTACTGTTTATGGGCAGTAGTATCGCTTACCATCAGGCGAACGGCAAGCTCGTCTCGTCATTGAAAGCATTAAAAAAAACGTCGGGAACATATGTATATGTATACCTACTGTTCTCTGCAGATCTTTGCATGCACGAATTATATTTGGTTTATACTTTCCTTTGCAGTAATACTAATATTCTATGGAATAATTATTTTAATTAATATAGTAGGTTATTAGTTACCGTGTTTCGTGTTTTTTGGGCCCGTGTGATCAGAACTTATTAGCAGAAAATAACACACTAACACAAGTTAGGAGGATGTTTCATAATGCATATATCTATTCATATGATATAGTTAGATTTTTACTTATTATACTTTTATCATGGATATTAAAGATACATTTATCATTAAATACTTACTTATTATGTAGATAAATATCATAGTCTCGTTTCTGTTTTTGTTGTAAACCGTTGCAGAAGAATTACACTTAAGCAAATATTATTAAATTAATATTAAATTTTTTATTGCTGTTGCTGTACTTATGGATGGTATATTTTTTTTGTAAATATGGTAATTATTTTATTAGATTGCATAAAATATTCACTATCAGGTTTAAAATTATTTGAGTCGTATGTAAGTAGTAAGTAGGGTGTGTCTGTACTTATAAAATAGAATTATCCCTCGAAATCGGAAAAAGTCAGCAAAGTAATGTAGTCAATTACTATTAATAAATGTTCACTTAACTTCTACACACCTGAGAGGGCTAGGAACAGCAAAGTTTGCGAAAACAAAGGGGAGTGGTAAATTAGGGGAATTCTGTAGCGCACAATAAATGTGCCAGATGTTTCGGATCGTTTCCTAACAACCTAATTACAATGGATATTTTCTACTTTTCTCATCTACTTACTTACCCGTTGTAATTTGGGATTGCCGATGTTATTGTTTCGTTATTGTCTGAACACCTGTTGGTCATGTTTCGAAATATTATCTGCGATAATCCGAAACAGATGTTTCAGCTATTTATGTTCAATTTATTTCTTAGACAAAGGGATAATTAACAAAGCTAATATTCTTCAGAACTTTACTATTGGTAATGAGGATTACATTGTTTTCAATTTCTAATCAGTTAACCTAGTTAATTTATTCGTACTAGTCACTATTTGATTATAATAACGGGTGAAAGGCTAATTGACTTGAGCGACATTTTTTTGCGACACTAAGTTTCATACATTTTCAAAATCAGCACTTTGTTCTATGTTTTTTTTAAACGAATTATTTTTTTTCGAAAAAAATGTCGCTAAGTCAATTAGCCTTTCAACCGTCGATATATTATCAAAGCTTAGGTAATAAGTACCCACACAATAGCTACGCATGTGACACAAATATTATGTTCATTTTAGGTGATCATTCTATACTTTTTAAAGTGACTAAACTTTCTCCCAAGTCCGTCATTAAATTATATAGCTAGCAAAAATGATGTATTATGAAACATTAAACAGATGTTGCGGCGCAGCTTTGATCCCTGATATAATGACATTTCACGCTCTAATATGTTTTTTTAATACATCAACACATTGGCGGTTAGCGTTATTAGCAACAATGGCAGGTGGACGCCAGGGGTCCGCTAATTCGACCAATATTTATTCGCAAGATGGCGCCGCCACAAATCGTTGGCCATTATGAACAACATTTGGCGAAGGTGGTTTCGGTAATGTATATGGCACCTAAATAATTTATACTGTAAACTTAGCCAGGTGTCTTTGTTCCGACCGATAACGAAGGCTAACAAAGATACTTATTAAATTATCAAAGCTGTTAGTAGCGAATTTTATGTTTAGTTAAGCTATATATTCTGCTGTTTAGGCTTTCCATTTTTGTTATGTTTGTGATAATTATTACTTACATTTTACGTACGTTTTTTCACTCCATACTTATTAAAGACTCATTTATTAACAAATTCAAATACAAGATTTTGCTTTAGAATAAAATACAGTATTTAAAATATATGTTAAATTTGAGGTTTTACAAAAAGGTAAATGTGTCGAACCTCGAGTTTTCACAACATACCTATCGGTTTTTAGTATGAGTATTTATCTTAAAAAAAAACTATCTATCTTCTGTAAACACTGAATTTCTTTGCGCAAGTAATTCATAGAGCTGCAGATGACGGATTCACGCGGGTGATTTAAACTTTCTACGTATTCTGTTGAAAATACTATAAAGCGGATTGTATCATTATGTAGCGACTAGCGATCCCTACCATATGGCGCACCATGAAGGCAGCCCGGGCGTATTATCAAAAATTTGTTAATCTACTCAAAACAGCCAGTCACTCCGGCTGATGTTTGCACCTTGTTCCCCTCCTACTATTTCCCCCGGTCAGGAAGGAAATAGCATTGTTGGTTGTTTAAAAGCATACGACTTTAAACAAAACTTTTTGATTCATTTGGTTTTTTAAATGACTCATAAAATGTCTGACTAAATGAAACTTATAGTAACTACTAGACCCTTTTTAAGCAAAAGATATGGTTTATCCCAGAATCTACACAATATGTTAGTTTTAGCCACCCCAGTCTCTCCACCCTTTGATACTTAATGACCCTAGTATTGGCGAAAGCGCAGGTGTGCCTCGGAAGCGGTCAATATTTAAAGAGGATACCAACTGGCCGCTTCACATAATTTGGACAAATCGATTTAGATCAGGCGGCGCTTTTGTGTCGTGATTTAGTAGCACAGACAAATTGGGCCTGCCATATCGACCCGTGATCGATACTCCGTAAGCATATGTAGTACGGACGGCGAAGGCGGCAATTACTACGATTCGGAAAGTAAACGATCCCTAATTTCGTCCAGTCAATCTGGAAAGGGCAATTATTAAGGGCTCGATGCGTCCGGCCTCTTGCAATAAATACGTACATACTTATGTGTTTATATATTTATACATATGAATTAACATGCTTTAATAATTTTATGGTTAACATAAGTACTTGAGTACTAATGCTCACAATAAACTTTGATAATTAAATAATTTGGTTTCTTGCTGTGGATTTATTTAATTGATGACTTTAAAAACAAAACTTTTTGTTTGTTTCAACGCGAACAAGCAAATGTAAATGTCAATCAAATCCGTCTTTTAGCTGTGTAATGTTACCGACGGAAAAAATTAAGGATAAACGCTGTGTCAAATATGCAAAACAAAATAAACATCAGGATCTGTATACTAAAGTCAAAATGTTAATAACACAATTCTATATACCACATTGAGTAATATAGGCACATAAGATATCATTGTACTAGATATAGCTGCAATAATAAATTAATACTATTAGACGCGGCACGCCAAACGCCGGCGCTAAATTAATACATGCATCACGAACCTACCCCTATTACATAAGACTGAGAAACAATCTCACGGCACCTGTACGATTGCGAAGACAAGTGAATCATTATGCATACTCGAAGGTGATTCATACAAATTACACCACGTTACACACGTATCGTAAAATGGCTAAAAAAGATAGCACGTGTCTATCGTATAACAAACTCGCTAACGTCTGAAAAAACTGCAGCGCTTTATGTAGTGAATAATGACCGCTGCTCATGTCGTATGAAAAAATGTCTGGCAACGTAGCTCTGCGTTGCATTTACTGACGGTGATGAATGTCTTTATTTCGGCGAGTCTCGACATTCTGTGTTTGGATTAGAGTTATGTATGCTGGAAATGTGCTTCAATGTAACGCTTTTGCGATTTGTACATAAGAATTTTAATTTCATGATTTAAGCTTGTTTTACTTAGTTTAGAAATTGAAACAATTCATAATTGCTATAAAGGATTATTTTTTCTTGTCAATTATTAAATTAATTAATTATTAAATATTTTTTGTCATAAAAACTTAAATATATACAGAAATAATGACTGTATACAAATAGTCTACAAACAGTAAGAAAACATGCTACAACCCCATTAACGTAGTAATATTGAGTTTTATTAAAATTACCATATTTAATTTATGTCAAGGAATGAATAGATTAAATATTAAATTAATTTCACGTAAAAATTTAAACTAACAAAACCCTTTGATATTAAATTGCGGGGCTAGTAGTTATTTACAAGCCGACTTAATGGGGCGTTATAGGGGTGCGTGACCTACCGTTGGACGCAATTATTTTATTGCCTAGCGCGTGTTTCGTTTCGTTAGGTTCTCCAGCGACCATTAGCCATACTTACATTAGCCTACTTTATAGTCGACTGCCGACGAAGCACTAATGTAAAACATATTTAGGTAATTTTAGTAATTACGTCCGTAATAAAGCACTGTGCTATAAATAGCGAATAGTTTATGATTGGTATGAACAAGTTATATAAGCATTGCGGAATCACTTAAAATATGATTATTATTGCAACTATTTCTGTTTAAATACGTATTTTGAAATATATATAAATACACGAAGGCGAATACTTCATGGACTTAACGCGCAATCTTAAGAATATTGACTACAAAATGAAAATATGGTTCGTGAAATTCTTATAGGTAGGCATTTCGAAAGAAAAAAATAAAGGGAAACTAAAGAAAAGTTTACTTCAATGAGAGGTCTACTTTTAAACAAGTGAAAAGGATTTTGGGCGGTTTTATAAACGCATCTGAACGCATATGAAACGAGGAACTTAGCGGGTAAAATATTCCTTTGGATGTGCAAAATTGCACTTACAGAGAAGTAAGTATTAAGAATTAATTGGGCTCAGAGTGTGTAAGTTTGGTTCAAACTCTTTATCACTTATTTAATGTACAACAACATGACACGTGGAAGACATATTTAATAGATATTCAATCTCTAACGCGAGATAATAGGGAATTAAATGTTGAGGCGATTATAATCATAGAAGAGCGAATGAATCTGGGAACACGTCAAGAAACCCTTTTGATCTGTGGTAAAGTAAAATAATGTTATGGGGTATATATAAATATTAAATATATTATATCTATTTTTCATTCTTGCAAAAAATTCGTCTCGAAATATTTTAATATTATTTCCAACATCTAAGACTAGCTACTGAAGACAAGCCTATGAGATACGAAAAGAATTTTCTAAAAAACACGAACAAATTCAAAAGGTCATTGACATCAAATGTTGTTTATGTTGTTATTTGCGTCGAAATCCTCCCCAATCAGCACCATTATATTTCTCGTTCGTTTTGTCGGGCTAATCTTGAAAGGGGAAGTTCTCCGAATAATATCCCGAGGGTATCGGCCAGTGCAATGTTTCGAACACGCAACCGGTCAAAATCCTGTCATGTTTTGAATACAAGTATGTGGAATCGTAAAGTAGTCATCATCACAACACCTATTACATACAGAAGATACAGTATTGGTAGATTAGTTTTTCTTTTCTACAAGTTATGCTGTTTTATAAGGCGACGTAACCTCTAAAGCTTTTCGTTCAGAGCAATACCATTGACATAATTTATTATTTATTATGAGTTATAACCATTACGTATAAACTTAAAATTACGATATTATAAATTATAATTAGAAAACATTGCGTGCGCTGTACAAAAGTTAAATTCCATTTAAATTTTAGCTACCAAAATAGTAAATAATAATATTTAGGCAGCTAAAGCATCCGTACCGTTATGTCGGGAAATTCAGAATCCAATTATTTCATTTTATTTTCGTTCTCGTTTCTATTTTCCTTAGTTCAACAGTTATGTGGACTGTTTTAGTTTTCTTGTTCTATAATATGCATATCGAGTAGATCGTGTTTAAAAAACTTAGTAACAATAATAGATAAAACGGTCCAACGAAGAGTTAAACTACCAAAATCTAGGAGAAATGTTATATAATGATTTCTTATGTTTACGCGAATGTTAGACATTGAATTTAAAGTAATTTTCGGATTCTATCGCGGTAATTAGTGTTTTATTTTCTCCCGACGTTTCGAAGACTTTGCAGCGTTCATGGTCACGGGGGGGACTGAGGTGTTGTTCATCCGTAAAGTCAAAGTTACAATATCTACCTACATTTTACAATTATACAACTTTTTAAAATTTTTAGCTGTTGGTGGTCCGATCTATGCAGAATGAGCTCACAGTGTCTTGAAGTCTGGCAGCCGGTCTTTTGGGTTCCGATTTAAATAGAAATAAATATAAATGTTATACATCTACAAAAAATATATAAGGATTTTACACTATTTACTTACACGAAGATGTAGAGATACTCATAGTACTCTTAGGCTTTCTTGAGTTATTGTCCATTGTTGTTGGATCTATTAGGAACTCGATAACTTTTTATTAGTAAAAGCCATAGATTTCTAGAGCTTTTGAGGCACCATATTTTACATGTATGTAATGTCGGTTTTTTATTGTCACAAGGTTTTTCAATATTAACATAATATTTAATAAGATTAATGATATAAGAGCTAGTCCAACACTATTTCAAAGTAAAGAATATTTCCTTTGTGTAGTCATTTGTCTTTTTTTTCTATGGTATAAATAATTAAATTTTTCGTATTACAGACCAATGAAACTACCCTAAATCTTTGAACCTTCTCCGTATTGGAAGGATGCTGTGGGTAGTTCTTTGCTTAAAAAACAAAATTTGCATTCGAAATTGGAACGAGAATGGCACGAGCGCCTGGGGCGGCGGCTGGCGCGCTACCGGCCGCACAATGCACACGCGCTAGCGATGATTCTAATTTCCATAATGTGGCATCACCTTTATCTTATAAAGTGCTTTCAAATAAATTCGTATGTTTTTATAACAATTCAGAAATACATGCAAAGGAAATGGTTAATTATTGAATTATACGGCATTTTAAACAAATTGTTATTCAATTTTTTATCTGCTGCAGATATAGGTAGAGTCGGCAAGTTTAGTATGCGGCGTGGTTTACTCGGATTGAGATTTGAGCAGTGATCAGTTGTAAACTAAATTGGACTAAGTTAATGTAGTATTCTAGACACAAAACTAAAAACTTTACTTGCACGGTAGATTGTCTGTTATTATAACGAGTAACGACTCATAACTATAATATTTTTTGGTAAATAAATATAATGAACTTAAAACATTTTTTATCAAAATTAAAATTATGTACAGTTTTTTTAACATGTGGTATTTAGTATATTGGTGCTGATTATTTTTCAAGTTCAGTTCATACTAATTACTTATGTACCTACTTTTTAAAATTTTACATATATATTGCAAAACTTTACCATCAACTATGTAGTAAGAACATAGTACGCCTTGCTTTATTCACTATTCCACGATTGTCGTACATTCTGTGGGTGTTAAATCCATTTTCATAATATTTCTCGTTTTGTCGCATCTACGTTCAAAATTATAGTAGTGTCACAGTTTGCGTGTTTGGGCGCCCGGGGCGACGCCATGTCAACGTCTGCTAAACGATTTTCGTGATATTAAACTTGTTCGTTTACCTTATCACAAATTATGAACTTACATTTGTGGGGTGTAGATCAATGTTGATAATGTATTAATATATTATTGTTAATTTGATTTCATTATGGGGTAATTTTAAATGGTAATTATAACAAATCTGAAAAAGTAAACATTCGTTCGGCTCATAGAATTATAAGGTTTTCCCTATTTCAAAACGTTAAAGTGGGTGTTGAGAAGCTGTATAAGAATCTATAGCCATCGGAAAAATAATTTAGACGAAATGTTCGATCCACCGCGCAGTTCTACGTAATTGTTTGAACAATCCAATCAATGCCAATATATGCGTGGAACAGTGATTGTTACGATAAACAAACGCATGCGCAATTTGGTCGTTCAACTGATATAGCCGATATTAAATGACCGAGTAAGTATATAACGAGGCAATTTGTATCAATGCGCAGATCGGTGGTCATCACAGATTTCAAAGCGGCCGCCGCACCTGCTTATCCCTAAATATCGTATAATAACGCCTCCATTACACCTTCATTAAGGTATTTTGCATTTTATTTACATATGTGTAGAGCTTTAAACAGAATAAAGAGTGATGGTCTTCGTAAGATGTTTTTAAAGTCGAGGCATAATTTTCAGTGGCAAACCGCGGAATTTGCGGCGCGCGCGGCGGTTACAGTGCAGTGTAAGGAAACTATTTTTTATGAACGTTACGCAATTCCTGCGCATATCGTATTAAATGTTCGTAATTTCTGTAGAGCTAGGCGATTGTTCCTAGGTTTGCTATTCTGTAAAGTTGAATTATTTTGAAAATTTAAGTATATTTCCAAAAGCTTTATATTTGCTTTCAATTTTATTTCTGAGTATTTGGACAAAATTTAGCCTTTTTATTTTCGTATCCATACATCCATGTTTCATTGCTTTATTAACGAGTTCAGTTTATAAAAATAGTTCGATTCATCCTCATTCGAGTTGGCATATTTCTCCAAACAATAACGACACAAAACAAATGACAAATGAATGGGTTCGTCTAGTTCTGAGTTAGTCAGCGAGGGGGCATCCATAACACGGGATTGTTCTGCCGACAATGGCCACGTTTACATTCACTCTGACAACGCGATGATTAGCCGGTTTAGAATACACAACTACGTGTTAATGTTATAAGTGTAGTCGCTAGTTTATTCTATAGAATAGGTCCCTGTTAATCAAAACGGAGTGAATTGCCAGACGATATTATTTAACAAGACTGTATTGGTCACAATACTTATGCGCGTCTCATTATTTGTAGATTTGTGTTTATATTTCCTATCTCTCTGTCCTGGTCCGATTTTATAGACATGCATCCAAAATCGAGATATCTTTATTGGTATCGTATTTGATTATCTTTTTAAGTTATAAAACATCCTATACTTATTATAATTATTATGAAATTACTTGTTTTGGCGGTTTGGTTTATTATCAAACCGAAACTGTTGAAATTAACCGTTCTCATAGTACTTACTGTACCTATTTTTGTATCGGACGTTTAAAAAGGAACTGATAGATAAAAATGAAAGTGATATAACAAAAGAAACTTTTATTTGTTAGATAAAATCGCAATGAGTCCGCAGATAGGCCGTGTGTCGTCTGTTACAAAAGGTGTTTTGTAAAAAACGAGCAGTGTCGTCAAAACGACCTAAGGGCGATGACACATTATCAGAGAGTAACTATGTATAGTGTGATCAAATTTACTATAATACATTAAAAAGTGAATGTCTTTTAACGATTAAACAAAATTACTATTTTTGTGTGTTAGGTATCGAAATCTGTAAAATTGAATTTCTTGATCAAGAAGACAGTCAGTGTAATGCGTCATTTAATAAGTATCCATATATATAAACTATATAGGTTGATAGGCATTTTTTCAAAATATGCAGATGCCTACAAACAACGGTTTTATTAAAGAGAAAATAACAAGCATCAAAATTAATATTATATTTTCTATCTGATCGTTTAGTCCAATAATATGTTCCGACCCTTAAAAATAGATTTCTCTATGCAAATGCGTATCTCGTGCACGCGACAGGTGACGTGCGGCACCCTTAATTGTTTTTTATAATAATATTCAAATATTATGACGTTTTTTCTTGGGCGTTTTTGTGTCGGTGGATGGCGCGGGTGGCGTCCCAGGTGGTCTCTAAAAAACTGTTTCTTTCGCTGTAACAGCTTGTTGAGGAGCTATGTAAATGGAACTATGCATCTACACAATGCGTAAATTAATGACGACTGAATATGAGTGAGAAGTGATTTTACGATGTGGCGCAGTCGTCTGTTTCGTTGTTGTAGTTTGATAGTGGACGTTTTGGTGAAAAATTCCGATAGAATATACTACAAAGTTAAAATTTTAATTAATGTGAAATCAAAACACGTGTTTGAAATTAGCATTAGAAAGTTATTAAAAATTAAGTAATCGAAGATATTAAAAATTTAGTAAGATATTAAACATTAACACGCATGTATGACAGTATCTATGTTGCTATTTATTTATCTAGCTTATAAATTATTGTAACCCCCATAAAACTGAAATAATGCAAGTGTTTGACATACCAATATATTACAGGTTCGTCAACCAGCTGTTACTTGTCCGTGCATTTTGAAAATGCACATACACATGTCTCGAAAACATACAAGTGTCGCGACACGATGTGCGTTTTTTACTTTGTGAAACAGGAAGGATTAGTTTAACAACTGGATGAATATTTTTTGCTAATGCTTAGTAAAAAAAGTAGCTGATAATATTTTGTTTAAAGTATTTTAGACATGTTACAGCATATAGACTTAACATATAAAAGTTGTTTTATCTGACTATCGGCTTTAATACAAACAATGGTAAACATAACAACGTACGGTTAAACTTTGTGATTAACTAAATGTTTAGTGACTTATTCAATCTTGTGGATAGTAACAGGTCGTGCAGAGCGGTCTGTTTGGCGAGCGGCGCGGCGCGGCGTGTGCGCATAGCGTGCAGCCCTCTGTCTGCGCACCTGCCGCTTGCCGCACAATTATTTGGTCATTAGTCGATACCACTCGCCGAAACGAAATTATTGTGCTAGGCTCCCGAACCATAAACTCTGCTGTTGTAATCAGTATAAAAATTGTCACGAAATAGTGAACGTTTACAAAATTATCGATTTTTTAGAAGAAGAGCCGTTAGATTATGTTGTTTGTAGAAATAGATATAGTTTATTATGTTTTCTATAACCATAGAAGCGAATCATAAAATATAGTATTGAGATAACCTTAGTTATAGACAAAACATAATGTGAATGTACTCGTAAATGGTAACAATAGTAAACAATACGCTGAGCTGCTACGTGAAACGTAGAGCTGTAAAAAAAGAACATAGTCGTACTCGCCGGCTTTTCAGTTACAACTAAAGCGTCATAATGTCCTGTACACTCCAGTTTGTATTATACTTATTATTTGTTTGTGATAGTATCTGCTATATTTCGTACACCGCTAGGTTGCAATAAAATTACAGATGGTGAAAAGTTCTCTGATAATTTACTTTGAGTGGAATTATGATGTATCGGAATTCGAAATAAGTTCGTGTTATGATGACATCTATTAAAGCCTGTGAAAAATTAAATTGACAACTTTATAGTGGCTGAAGAAAAACCCACGAAATAATCCTGTTATAGCACATCTCCGATGTGGTCTGATATTTATCTTATAATTGCAGGTCGGATTCATCAGGAGCTTGAGCGCTGGATTGTCGAGGATAGTGTGAGGTCGAGGACACAATGGGCGCCCCCCGCCGTATTGTGCGCTAATGTATGCGCGTGCGCCGGCCGCGGTGTCGGCGACAGCGCCCGCGACCCCACAACACAAACATTTCAACGCATCTAATTTATTGTCGTGTCTCACCGAGCACGCAAAAAATATTCACTTAATGTACGGTTTAACTCAAACCACAAATATAAAATAAATAAAATATTTTATGTCGCGTGCTACAAATAAACCTATAGATTTGGAAGCTCGATTAATCTATTTTTTTGAAGTAGAGGAAAACTAAGTTTGCCCAGTTTTTATGCATTGGATACCTTATCTGTTGATGAAAAACTAAGAAACTTGGCGTTGATGGTTGAAACTTAAACCCTATTTGCATTCCGTGCATTTCGCAAAATTTGATTCTTAGAAACACTTTAAGTAATGTTGTATTGATTATAATAATATGCGTAAGATATCGATGCGTATGAGATTTGAAATAAGTAGGAACATTGTGAAAAAAATTACAAAGTGTTATTAATTAAATGTGATATTTTTTAAAAAATTATCACATTTAATTATTTCATACTCTCGAACCTGTATACCGAATTTTTATGACCAATAAGCCCAAACATTATCAGCAAATAAATCAATTCAACAAACATCTCACCCGTAAATAAGTATCAAAACAAATAATTCTTTCAGGGCGGTAACGTTTGACGACTTTATGGCTTGCATTAATTTTATTACGTCAAAAACGCACGTAGTGGAACTGCATATTAAGAAGAATTGAATATATGGAACCGAGTGTGGATGACTCAGTTGTTGAGAGCAATTTTGAATATTATAATATGTAAACTTGTTATTGCTGGGTGGAGTTGTTTTGTTGTGTCTCTATATAATTAGTGACGTTTATTATACATAGAGAACAATCATTTTGTGTATAAATATGTTAATTGTTATGGGCAATATATGATGCATCAAAAAGTACATTGTGTTGAGATTTTCGAACTGATTGTAAACTACTTGATGATAATATTATACAAATAAATAACATGATTTTTGAAAAGATAAACGGTAATATTAAAGTCGTTTACTTTTAGAGCTCGGACGATAAAAACTTCGAGCTATTTTATAGTATTTAAAGCATGTTAATTTATTGGCTCAGTGTTAATAGGTTAAAAAACATAAACTAAACCACACACGCACTTTTCCATAAAATAAATCGTTTCCATACGATAATCACAATTAATTCAACACGACGTAGATAAACGTTGAATCTCGTCAAAAACAAGCCGCGGTGAACACGGCGGCGTGAAACGGAACAAAATAATTTCGCGACAACCAAGTAATATTGGATGTTTATTTTCTATTGTATTTGTTCAATTTGTGTTGGAATGCGAACGTGGCCACCCAGGGCTGGGAGATGGTTTGGCTGTACTGCTCAATTGGTTGGTGGCAAAAACTGCATTTGCATAGAGTACTCGATTCTTGCCGCGATAGTGGCCACCGCGAGCTCTTCTTACAATCCAGCACTTAAGAATATTGGATATGGCATTATATTAAAGGCTTAAGTGTGTTCCGTATACGGAATTGAATGACAAAGCTTGTGAGGAGAAAATATTAATCTGATGAACGAGAAGCTTGCTCACAAATGGTAGTTCGATAACACGAGGATGCTTGTGTTATCGAAATGATCAAATCAGTGCTTTATTATTGCAAAATTCATATATTTTTTTATCCTTAGCGTTTTGCTTAGATGATGAGTGGAACAATCGTTTGCAGCACATTTAGGTTTCTGCAACAGAATTCTTAATTCGATATCTATAAAGTGTAATGAAACATGTGTGTTCATTTTCGCTTCGGAACACACGTCATAAGTTTCCCAAGAATGTGGGGGGCGATGGGCATATTTTGGCGTCGACATCTGTTAGAGATCAGCGCTAAATATGTTATATAAAAATAACAGAAAAATACATAATTTCATACTATGAAATAACATATTATGAGTGTGACGCGGCCCCGCGTGCGCTCGGTTCCTACACGACTCCACGCTAGCAGTGACAAATGTCGATGCCACCCACTGCACGCACGACCCTGACTGCACCATCGGCCAATACAACACATATTTATTTATACCCGCTTTTATTTGTTTAAATCACATTCCCCATCGCCAATCTCGCCAGATTTAAAACTAAATTATACTTTTGATCCACTTAAAATTCTTCATCAAATGAGTATGTAAAGCAAATTCCTATACGTTGTTTTATTGGGATACTTAATTGGCCGGCAAGTGTAAATTAGAGGATAATATAGATTGTTCCAAGGTTCAAAGGACGTTCGAGGATCTTGACTTTAATCTTTATAAGGATTAAGGTCGCGCCGGCAAAAAGAGGCATTATTATACGGACGCGGACCTAATTGCATTGATTTATTCTATTTGGTCAATAATGCGATTCATTTTTCTAAATATGACCTAATTGGATCCACTTGAAATAGATGTATTAGTCAAAGCTACAATAATGTCATTGTATAATATATTTGATAAATATGTATAATTAATGATAATTTGTTACCAGAAAAAAAATTACAACTGTGGGCGATTAAGTTATATAATACAAAAGAACTAACAGGCGCAAATGAATTGTGATTTGTTAAAAAAAAATTGTAAACAGTTCATAAAGAAGGTTTTCTCATCGCGGTTGTCATCGCGTTAGAGTCGCTGGTAGACATTCCGAGGTTCATTATCCGAGCGCATTCCCGAGGTAAAATTATTTATTTTGTGCGGGGCGTGAGTTACCGGCCGACACGCCCCTTCGTTACTATGTTAATTCAGGCTACCATACCTGCTCCTGCTCCATTCTAACGCTGACGCCGCGCCGATCATCCTTCATGTTTAGATTAAAATCGCTTAGGGTTTTAATCCTGATTAATTTTAGAAGTAAACAACCCGGGCCCTTAGTCACATCTGAACCTATAGTGAGTATGTTTAAATACACGTGATATTTTTGTAACATTTGATTATAAGGTAAATTTTGTGATGATACGTTACAATTGACCTTAATTTACTTGTCACATTTCAATACAATGTAAAATCCAATTTATCGGGCAACATAGTGACAACAAAAAATATGTGATGTGTAATTGGTTATTAAAAAGCGCATATATCACGGGCGCTAGGGAGGCGCTCGCGTGGGAGACGGGACCGGCGGGACCGGCGGGACGTGATTTGTGAGGTACCGCACACGGTCCTCGGCCGCGCCGCGCTGCGCCACGCCGCGCGTCGGAACGCAGGCACGCCCCTTCATTAACATGCTAATACTGATTTTGGAGCAATCGGGATGCGCTTCGCGTTCCTCTCCTACAATCAACACTAATAAAGACCATAGGTGTTGACCGTGCCCATTAACTTTATATGGGTAGAAAGCACAATGGTTACACTGTTGGACGCAATGTAGGGTTACTGTGTCCGTATGAAATTGTTGAGGGTCTTTAATCTCTGTGTATATTTGCTTAGAGCCTCTGCGGATTTCTAGGGAATTAAAAATCAGGTGCGAAATAAACAACACATAGATGTTGATTTATAAATAAATTGATAATAATGTAGCTTCCAGACAATTTTTGAGCTATTTATAGGTTATGGTGTTTAGCCGTAATAAATATTGGAATGGCAGTATGATATAATACTGGTTAATGGGGTCTTTAGGGAACAAGCTCGGATTTGCAAACACACTTTTATCTAAATACACATTAGGGATGTTGAAAAATGTCTGCAATTAATATAGTATTTTTGACAAGTATATACAGATGTAAGGGATCATCGGTCGTGCGTGTGGGCACACCGCACGAGGGAGGCGGCGTGTGGCGCGGCCTCGCTGCAGACGACAATGCGTGCTGTGGTAATGTATGCACGTCGGGGAGGTCCGCGCAATCGTGGGAAGTCGATATCGTCGTGTCGCGATCTCACTCTTTACTTACACAGATTGTACCACAGAGACCTTTAGCATTAATTTATATCGAAAAAAGTATGTAGCAGTATTTCATGCTCTATGATTATTTTCGATGAGTAACAGTATCATTGTTCGAATAGATAGAGTATGTTTCTGTGTGGAACTTTGCTCTCACCACTACGCGCTACGTCTCGTAGCTCTCGTAGCGACGACTCGTGGTACAATGATCATAACTTAGTCAATCATTTACATACAGTTTTTGTATTTTGTAATCATACAGTGCGTATTTTAATTGGGCGCGATTAAATCTTAATAAATCGGTCGGTGTTCCCACACGCGTTTCGAACTCTCGCAATTATGCCGACGGCGCGTGTGTTGTAATTTGGCGATGGCCGCGGGCAAAACTGAGAAATTGCATTCAGTTTCAGCTGAGCCTTTTGCTAAATACTAAAAGCGACGCATCGCGTGCGCCGCCGCAGCCGCATCGCGCTATAGATGAGTGCTGCTGCGCCGCCCGCTCTGCTCCCGCGCCACCGCGGCCGACCGCAAATGCGCGGCGGCCACTTGAAATGCACTACCCAATTACCAATCGTAAATTCGAATGCGACTAAATTAATGATGCCTGCAAACTCTGTACGGCACACGTTCTTATTCAGGTGTTTTATTTTTAGGATAGGATAGGTATTTTTATGTTATAATATTTTCACGGATACAACGTACACGTAAAGTACTTTAGAAAACAGAATAAAGTATCCTTTTGTGTATTGTAACTAATAGTTTAATTTAAGTAAAAGTGATTAAATAAATAAAACGCATAAATAAGTAAAGGATTTAATTGACCCAAAGTCGGTTTAATTTACTTTGACTGTTATATTAAACACCGGCTCCGGCCAGTGTTTTGGGTTACGGCGAGCTTATTTCGGCACACACAGCGGCATCCGCGTCGAAAACTAATTTATATTGGAATGTGATATACGCGCAGGCCCGGCGAGTCGCCCCGGGGCACGCGCCACTCGGCCACTTTTAATCACCTTAACCCTAACTTAAGTGCCGGTGAAGCACTACCGACGGTCAGACCACTTGCATCGCCGTGCCGCGCCGGCGCAGGCGCCACCAGCCCACCCGACCTTATTATACTCGATTCAAATTCACCGACATCATCTTTCGCCTTACCGCAAAATGTTAGGCACTCAATTTTTTTTAGATTTTTTAAAATTTGATATGGATAATACCAGATTGGAGGTTTGTTTGGAGTTATTTCACTGATGCAACGACCGAGGGGCAATGGTAGGTCGTAGTCATTGTAAATCGATTTAGACATTCCCGTGACAGTTTTTTTGCGAGTAAGTTCCAGAGTCGAGTTGAGACCGTTGTCACGGTCGACTTGACCACAAATGCGATTCTCACGCTGACGGCGCCGGCGCCGGTAACTACCTATACCTATTCGATTTAATTATATTGCGTAATTATAGAACATTATATTGCTCATTATATTTTATTAGGTTAATTAATTTCAACTCTAGGTAGAGATGATTTATAAATTTTGCTTGCTTATAATAAAAATGGCACAAAAGATGATCCGAAATTATTCGTAACAATCCGTTTGATCATATATTTTTATTTCGACAAATGAAAAGAAAACAAGTACCGCAAGTAGACCACGAATTGCCCGTCTAGATACACCTTAAAGAGTTAAGCGTGAGGAATGCTTGCGGTTTCCGACTTGAAGGCACAATTCACCTAGGGTTGCCTACACACAATGAATACAAATAATGAGTATATATAACTTTCAAATAATTGCATAATATAACTTTTACTGGTGTTGGAATATATTAAACTAATGTTTATTTATTTATGACTGTATAACAACAAGAAGACTTCCTATGAGAGGGTTTCAGGGTGTGAATTACACGAATAAGAATAAAAAAAGGTTACAAAAATTAGCAAACATTTGATAATGTATATAGGGGAAGGAAGGTTAGTGTTTATTTCAAATAACTGATTTTGCGCTTATGTTTGACATGTGTTTAAATTATAATATTGCTCTAGAGCAACGTACTGTGATTTAGACAGACTATGTCCATGTTACGGAAATAAAGCGCAATTTATGGACGCTTTGTTTCGTTTCATCTCTGTATATAGACAGCTGCAGCGTGTAGCAGCCCTATTGGCGCCGATTATTCGCCGTGCTGTGATAAAAGCTGTTTCGTTTGAAGTAGTCCGGCAAAGAAAGAATTTGTTTAAAGATTGTCTTTAAGCGTATAATTAAACGTCATACTTAGTTTAGATTTTGAACTGGTATCCGCACTTTTTATGCGGCGCGTCCGAATATAACCGTTAATCCGAAATTTTCTGCGACGAATTTTACGAAATGTTTGTTTTAAAATGGGCAACAAGGCCAAAAACGTTAACGAACACTAGAACAGTATCGATGACTGCGTTCAACTAAATACAAAAGTCACACTTATTACTCTGTTTTTAGAATCGGCCACTATTTACCGCTTTTAATTTATTGTGGGATTTCTCTAAAAATATTTATGCTTAATTCCGTAACTTATTAATTAGATTGCTTTATTTGAAAAAATTCCCAAGATTAGGCAACAATTAAATATTAATAAAGTGATGAATAATTTTTCAACATCTATACTTAAACCTTAAAGGTTACATTTTTTGCAAAAAAACTAATTCTAGACTGTGTAATGTTCTGATTTAATCATAAAAGACGATGCATTTCAGCATCACAGATTCAGCCTTTGTTGACACATCCGATAACACTTATGGACGGAATCGCCAGCGGAGTGGCGGCCTACTGACGCAAAGATTGATTTGTCATATACCGCGGGGCCAGGTCATCGGATGACGTGTGCATCCGGTCAGCACTCGAGGCTCGTATATGGGTCGTCTGTCCGCCCCCGCCATAGCGGCTCATCTGCGATATCCATGGCGCGATGACTTATTGTAGATACTCATTGAATGGATTTAGACGCGTGTCCCAATTCAATATTAAAGACTATTGACTTTTCTGTTTTTTATTTAAATTGCATAGGCCTTCAACGAATATGTTTAGTATGAGTTCTGATTATTGTTTCTCTATAGTCTATACGTACTTACATGTTAATTAATTTTACGACTAAGTGTGGACGATATCTACAATGTCTTGACCTTTTATTCTAAGTACACTGTGAGTCATATCTATTATTTATTAATTGATTAAATAATTAGGTTTTTTAAATATTACTTTTTATTTTAATAAATGACGCGTGACTCATAGTATATTTGAAATAAAAAAAAATCCATTATGTTAACAGTATTTATGTATCGTGGTGTGCATTCGCGAACTCTGTTATAAAGACTTTGCTTTCACAGGAAACAAAACGAGCAAAAATATGGCCCATCTCAGCGAATAACGGTGCACATGTCTTTAGAAGACACTATACACATCCACAACTCATCAACATCGACACTTTTAATAAGTTTTATATTTGTTGCCATAAATGTATTGTCGGTTCTGGAAATTTTCCTCTTCCTATTTGGTTTATTGTTTATTCGGTCGATATAAACTCTTTTGGTGCATAGTGATAAAAAAGTTTACATTTATTCTATTGTATATTTATGGAAGATCTACATCTACGTTGAATCCTAGTATGCGAAAAATATATTGTAAAAGGGATTGCTTCAGTGGCATAGTTGTATTATGTGCGGTACACGCAGTACGACTACCGCGCCGTGGTCTCGAGTTTGTATCTGGGGTCGAGCAAACTGATATAATTGGGTTTTTCTATTCAGTATGAGCCTGGAATTTGGAATACACAAAGATAAAAATAGGTGTAGGTACTAGTTGCGCCTCCGCCTACCATTTTGGCAATAAATGTGCGAGTAGGTATATGTATGTGTGTATATTTTAAAATGATCTATTTATATATTATTTATCAGCTTACAATGTGGCATAACCTCAACGTATGAACTTCGTTACTTTAATTTTGTTTACTTAGCAATGTTACTATAGTCTGTATCGAGAGCATCGCCTCGCGAATTACCCGCGCCGCAGCTCGGCAAACAAGCCGGCAGGTGCTCGCGTGTGCACCTGTGCGATTGTTACATTCCACCAGTGTTGCCATACTATATTCAAATCCTCCCGATAAGCCCAAATATTTCTTAATTCTCCATATTATGTCATAAAATATTTATTTATGCGTTGTACTAAATTAAATTTTACAATTTGTCCCAAATATTGACGGTCCCTACGTAAAGTATCGAATCTGCAAAATTGCATTTTGCGGATGCAATACTTTACGTAGGGACCGTGGAATAAACATCGCTTATTTAGTGGTAATTACCGTGGCAATAAGCACTTCGATCCTTATTGTCTTAAATAAATGTAGTTCATTTTAATAAGGACCGTTTAAATATCGACAGTCTCTACGCAAAGTATTGAATCTGCAAAATGCAATTTTGCAGATTCGGTACTATACGTAGGGACCGTCGATATTTCTTACTTTGTCATTAATTATGTAACAAATGTGTTAAATAAAATCGAAATGTATATAACAAGTTTGTAATATGGATGTTGTATCTTTATATTTAGGGAGTACAGAGGAAACGTCAATTAAGATTACCACTTATCATGTTGGTATAAACTTGATAGGTGATAGATTTTGACACGTACCGACTTATGAGAGAAGACAATGTTCCTTTCACGAGCGACCGATAGTTGTAATAAGATTGGAAATTATTTTATAGTATTATGAAACATTTAATATGGCTATCTATTCTAAAAAGAGAAGCTAATGCTTCTCTTTTCATAATTCTACATACTTTTATCGGTTTTTTATTCTATACAAAATATGCATCATGTTTTGGTTAGCAAAACCAAGTTTGGCCAGTATAAAATATTTCTATATTTTCCCTACAAAATGACGTCATTTTCAAAACTGGCAACGCTGAATTCCGGTTGTAGGAACGTCGATGCCGACTGACGACACCAGATTATCAGGATGGGATTCTTCAATCAATGAACATGGTTTAACTTGCAATGAGTATTTATTATATAAAGACGCGTAGATCAGCTGGTATCGTTGCCCACTACATAGGGGTGGAAATTAAAAAAAAAAAAATTACTTTAAAAGAAATACCTCGAAGCAATTATTGTAGGACGCTTATTATGAGTATTGGTTATCTTCAAAAATATAATAATGAAGTTATTCATCGCATAGATTTAGTAATTTGGGCGAAGTCGTATGTAGAATGAGTTAGTACTCACAGCGTAATATATTTAAAGCGAAACGATTGAACTTGTTATTATTATTTTTATTTATTTATAATTTTAAGTCTTATACATTTTATTTTATATATTTATTTTATTTTGTTGTGATGTATTTTTTCTACGATAATATTACTATCTCATTGATTATCTATAAAATCTCTGGTCTAAACACAACTGTTTTGTTAGTGCAATAAGTATCTCATTGTAAGCGTACCACAACTAGGTAATAATAGTAACAAGCATTCTATTTGTATCGGATATTGGACAGTCCATAACTACGTCACAGAGCCGCGGCGCCGGACGTACAAACGGACACGCGCACAGCTCGTGCATACTAAGCGGTTAGTTCCGATTCTTGTCAAATAAATTCTACAACCAGTGTTATTAAAACTTATAGTCACACACGATTCACTCACTTAAACTTATTTCCTCCCTCTCTAATGTACAGTATCAGAAAAAGACGAATAGAAGTTCAAATCCGTGAATGAATGGTCACCGTCAAAGATAGCGACCAACATATACCAAGGTCTGCATCAAAGGATGCGGGATTGCTTTGATATTTTATTAACTGTTATATCGGATGTGAAAGTTATAAATCATCAAATTAGTGAATGAAATATTAATATACTTAGTAATCTATGATAGTGATTTATAGTTAGATAAACAGAATATATCAAACGTAATTTTCTTTCGAACTTTTTTAAGTACGTGCCCAATATTTTTGGTGGCTGTCGTCAGTTCCGTCTTGGGGAAGTGATTTATTACCCTGCCTTGTGAATTTGAAGTTATTTATGATACACATAAATTGTAACAAAGTTCAGTTCTGTATGAAAATATATACAATCCAAAAAAATGGATTTGCAAAGTTCTACAATAGATTTATAAACGCAAGAAATTGTGAGTGTTATTTTCAAACAAAACCAAAATATATTTAGTTACTTACATCAAAAGAAACAAAAGAGCCATGGCAATTTAATTTGAATTTATAGAATAATAAAACGCAGGAATGTTTTAGATGGTTTTAAACTTCTATTGAATGTATGAGAAATAATCGATGGCCTCTTTACTAGGCGTAGGACCGCGCGCCGCTCCGCGCCGGCACAGTGATTGCGTTGTGCAAGTGGCGGGAGGCGGTGGCACGCGGTATGGGCCCGCCTGTTTGACGTTCCCAGGCGATAAGTCCTATCTCTTGCAAACACTTCTTGTTTGATCCACAGCCGACGGTCGTACACAAATTTAAATTTGCCGTTTGAACATGATTTTTAAGTGTTGGATTAGTATGAAAGTCCCGCATTATGAATTACATTGATATGTTTGTTGAGTCACTTTAAATACATAGAGCCATAGCCTGTGCCTCCTTGGGACGGACACGCGACGCTATCTATTGAAAGTTTCAAGTGAAGTCGCGCGTCATACATTGTTTGTGTTTACACATCGTCAAGTGTCACTGTTGTGTATCGATATCATCTTTGTGTTGTGATTATGATCTATCACATACAAAGAGCTCTTTTACAAAAATATGGTAGATAACATACAACAAATAACTATGATGCGGCTAAATTAATAGACCAATAAACAACATGGTGTTAGGAAGCTTTAAAGCTTGTTCAATATTTGGCCTCATATCATTTTTAAAAAGTAAAGTAATATCTAACAGAAGATTTCAACTATGATCACATAGTTTAATTAAGTAGATCATTTGTTATTAAAACGAAGAATATGTCTATAAACCTTTTGTTGTGACAATTGAAGAAATGGAAGGTAACCTTATTGACTGTAAAGGCCGCAAACCAGTTACTTACGATAAATTGTCAACACCAAGGTTGTTGCTTACCGGACATGCAAATTAGAACAATATCTGATTAATGTGTATTTACATCAGTTAAAGTAGTTGATATCAGGATCTAAACAATATTACTTATTGGTAACCGATCCTTGTGCCAAGACTATGACCTTAAAAATTCCAAATTCTAATCATCCTAAAATATGTTCATAAAAAGCACATTCTAATTTCAAAACCACAATTACCTTATTAATAATATAGAGTTTAGGCGCAGTTCAAACTTGTCACACGACCAAGTAAGCACACGCACTAATTCAATAGCGAGTGGCAGTAATATAGCTAAGGCACCTGCAGACGACACGCGGCACATCTGCAAGGCCACTAATAGGTCACAAGGCCGGCCCGCTAGCCGCACGCGCTGCGGGTTCAAGGACTACCCTTTCAGCTGCACAGTGCCATGCCACAACTGCATTCCTCGCTTGCTACTCAAGTAACTTGTCACATACTTGCAAATACATTGTTATTCAAGTAAGCTTATTTTCAACTTTGCAATGGTTAATTAATTAATTAGAAGAAGCCTAAGCGGACGAAATAACGTGTTCCTAATTCTTGCCAAACTTTATTTTCTTAGATTTCTAAATGAAGCAATTATAATTTCGCGGAAAAGCTTGGAGCGCTTCTCGAGGATGTGAATGTGCTTGCATTGAAAGACGTTACAGTTGCTCAAGTATTATAAATAGCTTGAATATGTAATGTAGACAGAATTGCTTGAATTCGCGACACGAGGGCTCCGTTCTAGCGAGGCGTCGCGCCGAGTCCTTCGTGAACTGTCCTGGTCTAAATCTGGCGACATCCGCGTCGACCGGCGCGTCGCCGACGATTCAAACTTTTCTCTTTGCTGGCGTCTCGACATTTATAAGGGCTTGGTTGTAACACGCCATTTGTATAAAGATTGGATTTTACGAAGCTATGTCCATGGAACTTGCTTTAATTGAATCGAAATTATGTAAGTACTTTCACAAGTAATTTTTCCAGTTGTTTTATTACTAAATTGCGTCGAATGTATACCCAAGGATTACTAATTTGCTGCCTAACTTTAAGCACAAAATTGTCGACTGTATAATTTTGGTATTAAGTACAATCATTCGACCGTGAACTGCTTTGTCTTTCCAATTAAACATATGTCAGTTTGTAAGTATCTGTATGTCAATTGGTAAAATTGGATTCCGGGCATCGCTGGTGTCTTCTTGCTTGTGATAATCTAAAGCAGGCCAGCAGGCCAAGCGAGCGTGCTGCAGTAACGGCCGATGTGCGCCAATACTTTTAAGCTGCTTGTAAACACTGCAATAGTGCGAATTGCCTATTGCATTTTATTATTTTAATTTTTATATACCTATACATTTCCAATAAATATTTGAATGAACTTATTAATATTATAGATAATTAATAAATTCTTATCACTTAGTTTTATTGAAAAGTTGGTGTTATCAATTCCGATACTTGAAGTTTTAATTCACTGTTTAGATATCTAACATACCTACTATGGAGAGCGAAAGCATTATCGTTGATTCGTCTGAAACTTTACGCATCTTGATTTTATTGTGAGAAGTTGTAGCCCACGGACGGATAAATTTACACAGCGCGACGCTCCCTTCTTCGCAATAAGAATAACTTTTATTTATTTATTCTGCGTAAATTCGTCGGAAACGCGGTTAGAACTCCATACAAATTTATATGATTGGACAGTGTTTATTCATTCATAAACATTGACGTGTTTGATTCGTGTTAACACAGTACAGTCATCGCGAACTGAAACTTGTGTCCTTTATTTGTAAAGTATGCATGTCTCATTCTCTAAACTAAACACACATTCACTATTACAAAGTTGATACAATTTACTCCAAAATAGTGAAATAATAACGTGGATTGCGAGAACGAGTTAACAGATATAGCTTTGGAACTAATGAAATATGCAAATAGTGTTTGACATCAGCATTTCGTGCCCGAGACGTTTCAAAATAAAATCCATAACATGAAGGTAATACATTTCGCCGTGGTTGCCGGTTGGCCGGGCTGGTGGCGTGCGACACGCTATGATGCGGTAAACGTTGTCAAATTAGTGCAGAGGCGGGACCGTTGCCCATTGTTTTTTGGCAATAAGAATTTTATTATCTCACATTAATGATCATGCCGTCACATTGTAAGAGTACCGTTCTGGTCTAAAGTTTTTGACAAACTATTAATTATAATATACAATGCATTTTGTATCTATAACTGAAAAAACTATAATATGAAAGATATTTGATGTCTCCAATAAAATAAAAAAAGTAATTATTAACTACCTACATTCTAGAAGTTCCTAACATGGGAACGGCTCGAAACATACTCTGCAATAATCTCGTAATGCGGAACTGCAGCGGCATTTCATGGGTTTAATTCGGACCTTTGTTTGGAACGCTGCTCTATAAGATATTGGGAACGCAACCTTTGACCGCTTCTCATTTCTTATTGCAAAAGGTTTGCTTCACTATTTGAAGAATTTTGTCTTGCGATAATCTACACTTGTACACTCCAAATGTCACACGAACACACCTAAACTAATGGTATTTGACCATTAGAACTAGCACTATTTTATTGGCCACGACTGTTATGAAATCCGCAGCTGTATCACAGTTTGTATCTGTTGAACAAAAGCTAGATAAATGTTAATGATATGTTTGTGGATATGTTACAAGGCTCTTAATCATATTAATTCTCACGGGGACTATGACCCGGAGATACTGTTATTGCATTTTCGGAGTTTATGTAATACTGAAATAGACTTTGTCAAGAGATTTTCGCTAACAATGCACGAAAATCAATGGTATTCAAGCGACTATTATGGATAAATGAAATATGATTCGTAAATCTGTTATTTATGCTATGGAACGTCGATTAGGCATTTTACTCGGATAATTTAGAATTTTAATCAATGTAATAAAAGAAGCTTAATCAGTTTCTAAACAAAACATTTTAAATATTTATTGACGAAATAACTTGTAACTTCAATACTTTTGGTAATAAATATTATATTCCATCAACTGTTAATCTTTTGCAGTTTATTTTTAGTACAAAATTACAAACTTTGTAATTGCATATGAATGCACTAACAAGGCTTCATTGTGATGTATGGACAGTAGGCGAGCGTTACAGCGGCGAGGGATGTACCAACCAGTTCATTAATATCGTAGGCGGACAACGGTGGCGAAATGTAAAACATGCAATGATAGAGCCGTAACATCGCCTCACCATACAGGGTATTTTAAATGGAAGAGCGGTTGGCGTAGGCACCGAAATTACAGGGAAATATGCTGGATCTCGCTTGCCTTGGGGTAAAATATGTTTATGTCATATAAGATGTTTGTGTTAAAATGAAATCGACAGCAGTTTCCTATAGTTCATTCTGTTGGTATTGAGGTGCATGTCATTTCATACTCTGTAGTCTGTACAAATGATTCCGTGACGAATAGTGGTAGTAGCATCTGCCACATATTATTTTTGAATCAACTATCTAGTTAAAAATATATAAAGCAATATTACTTCACTAATTACACGTATCATTGAAACAGTTACATAGGGCCAACAAACACAATGAGGTATAACGTACCCATGCTTGATTCTTAGCAACAGCTATTGTAACATAAAATTTCAAAATCACAACGGATTCAAATTGTTACAATTACATATTGTGATCGAGCACAGAGGACATAGTTCCCATGCGTCCTACGCAACGCCGTATATAATTATCGTGCGTTGCGCCATTCATGCACCGCTCGGAGTACCTCAGGTACCTAAGGTAGTTGAGGTACCCGAGGTACCGCTCCACATCTGTCCGGCATTGTTCAAAGTAATGTTTCTGGTGCGTCGCGGCATCATGTGCGCCGGTGCGCGAGCCATTGTCGCGAGGCTTTCACACGCACTTACATCAGCTCCCACGAGACTGCTCAGTTTTAAGATTGTCCTACACAGACTGACTTCCTGGACAGACCTAGATTGTTTGCTTAGTAAATGATGGGACAGATGCTAAATTGTTGCCATTTGCTTCCTCACTGGTACTGAATAATTGCATCGTAGTTACTCTTCGTTGTTACGCAATGATCTTCTGTTAAAGAGGTAGTTACAAAATAGGTTCGAATTATAATTAAATTTTGAAAACTAGTCCTTTTCTTCTACCCATGCTTTGCTCTCACAAATATGAGGACGGCGTCATACATTTTACAATTCATCATCATCATCATTATCAGCCCTGTATTATATACTGTCCCACTGTTGGGCACGGGCCTCCTCTACTACTGAGAGGGATTAGGCATTAGTCCACCACGCTGGCCTAGTGCGGATTGGTAGACTTTACACATCCTCAAAATTCCTATAGAGAACTTCTCAGGTATGCAGGTTTCCTCACGATGTTTTCCTTCGCCGTTAAAGCAAGCGAATACATACAAAGAATACACACATATTTTTTTAGAAAACTCAGAGGTGTGTGCCCGTGGATTTTGAACCTGCGAACATTCGTCTCCGCAGTCCGTTCCACACCCAACTAGGCTATCGCCGCTATTTAAGTCTCATTTTACAATTATATGCAGCAAAAGTGACTATTGGCTTAATTTTTACGAGCAGCCTGCCTGACGTCTACCCTCTGGGGATGAAATACATAACAAATCATTTCAAAAATCCACGCAAAATATTGGTCGGCCCTAGAAACTAACCCAACATCTCGCTGTCTATACCTACAATCTGTTACTAGACAGATGTGGCGAAGTGGTATAAACTAATTTGAAATCAAATTTATAGTAACTCGCGTTGAACCAGGGTTGTCGTGATCAATGGGCCATACGGTTGCTCAACATTATAATATCCCAGCAATTGACCAGTAATATCTATGAACACAGAACGACATAAAGTAATACTAAATTACCCAAAGTTCACATTTGAAAGACGTCTTTTATTGCAGCTTAGAAAGCATCAGGACGGTTTACAAAAGAAATAAATAAATATTTATTGTTATATTTTTAATGTTTACTAATGAAACCTTTTCCTAGAAAATATAAAGTATTACTACGATGACTATGCAAAAGAGGAAAGTATGAAAACTTTTAATATAATCTGTAGGTATGTAATCTGCTTTGTGAGCCGTGTGAAAATCAAAAAACCTTTTAACAATATGAATAATTTATATGAATTCGTATACTCCATTTAATTAAAACACACGGCCGCTTAATTATGATCATTAAAATTACTTGTGTAAAAGCGTAACAGGTACAAAATAATGTTTAGAAAGCGTAACGAGAATGAAAACTTAATAGTCGTTTGTATAGGAATCTGATTTATTCGAAATAAAATATGCTACAAGCTCCCACGCAAATGACTTATTTTGAAGGTTCTAAGATATTTACAACTATTTTCATAAATTCCATGCCTGTTTGCTTACAAGGCAAGTATTTCTTTACATTCAAATAAAACTATTTGACTGAGTATTTTAAGATTGGCTCCTATTATTTTTAAAATGTATGTAATAAATATATTTTAGGAACTATAAATGAGTATTAAAATAAAACTATTTTACGGATTTTGTCGCGGTTTTTATATTATAATTTTCTCTCGACGTTTCGAAGACTGCAGCCTTCGTGATCACAAGGCGTGATATATATAAAATTATAATATAAAAACCGCGATAAAGTCCGTAAAATAGTTTTATTTTACTATCTAAAATTCGGGCAAACATAAGAAATCATTATATATAAATGGGTATATTATAAATTGTCTACGATTTATTTTGTGGTAAAATTATAATCATATCATTTGATTCTAAATGTAGATTGATCACTGTAATTACTGCATCTAGCTCCAATTACATAAAGAATCGCGATATGTACCAACGTCATATTTATACGCTTGAATAGTGTTACATTGCAAAAACTGTAACTAATAATCCGAGATAACAAATCCAATATTTCAAAAGTGGTTCTATTACACTGTTGTAACAATGCCGTCGTTTTTATCACAATGTCTATTGCGTAAGTTTATATGATTGTGTCACACGTTGAATGAATGCTGAAATGTGAAAATAAAAACTTGTTCAGGATGTGAGTGGCCGTGGTGCGAGTGGGGACAGCTTCTTGTCTCATTCTGATATTAATGTTCTCCGGTCTTGCATAGTGTCGTCCACGAATGAGTGCATCCGGCACATTTTTTTTTAATTATTGTTATTTGCTATATACAGAAGATGAGGAAAATGTATGAATATTTAAAGAAAATATGTACGTTTCACTTTGATAACATCACACATACATACTCACGCTTTTTAACCTCAAAGGGGTAGGCAGAGGCGCAACTGGTGCACCCGCTTTCCACCCTGTGTATTCCGTCCCATGATCTTGTAGGGAGTGAGCATTAAGTCATATCGGAGTCAGTCAGTTTTTTGATAATATCATTATGCTTCTATCATGCAGTCAACTAATAAATTTAGACTACAACAAAATGGAACCCTCCTTCATTTCACTAAGACTCTACACAGTTTTCTTCACACGTGAGTTAACGAAATTTAATTTTACTCAGTTCAAACAATCACAAACGAAATCAAAGTAATATTACAAACCTTAACAATGTTAATTGACGCTTGCTTAGTAATAATTCAAGATTCATTCATAAGATGGCACAAATTAAACGCGGGCGTTGTTAACCTAATTCCCCGGCCTATATAGCCGTCTCGGCTGCACCACCGCCGCGCCGTCAGCGGCTTGCTGACTCACCACTTCATCTCACCGAGCACCACTGACTTGATGTTGAATACTTGTGCGCTAAACTAGTGCTTCTTGAAACTGAACGTAGCTTGCGGGTTTGTGACGTGACTTCTTTCATATTTAATGTTTGCTTTTAAGTAGCTTTTATATCCGTACAAAATTTCAATACGCCTTAAATACTGTTGTCGTTTAGTAAATATTATGTTGTTTATAATAATTACGATCTTTAATATATTTTGTTATTTAGTGTAGACTTTACAGTGGGCACAAACGGCATTAGAGGTTATAACTTATTACCTACTCTCATAGCAGCGTGAATTCCACGCTGTAATCTAAACTGCGACCCCTTATCTTTATCATTAATCAAATAAGTAGGATTTTACAGTTGTCTATAAAGCCGGCGCTTTAACAATGCCCCGTGAGATCTGTCCATAGACGCCCGCAATCGCTTATTCTCATGCGACTCGTCTACATTGTCGTTCTTGTTCTTATTTAAATAAAAAAGGAACAATTAACTTTCAAACATATAATATAACATGTGTGGACATCCAACATTCATTGAATGAATAGTTTAAACACTTCGATCCACGATTGTACCGGAAAACAGAAGCGAGTTTTCTTCAGACTCGCCGCAAATAAATATTTATGTGGCATTCAGTCGGCTGTCTTAGAACATTGCATTACATTATCCGTTTATATAACCGAAGAATTTAAGACTTTTCAGTCTGAAATCATTTTTAGGCATAATCCTCTATATTATTAAGTTTGAGAATATGTGTGGACATACCAAGTAATAAACTTGAATAGAGAGAATACTTAACAGGAGAAACGCAGTGAGGAGTATAATCAGTGATTAAAGTATGTGATATGGTATTGAATAATTCAAGGAGAGCTCTTAAGAGTGCATTTTGTTTCTTGCGCGAGCGGCGCACGCGTCCGTCCGGTCGAGCGGGTAGCGCGCGCACCTGTAATGTAATGTGCCGAACGACATTCACCGACCGACGCATTTAAACCGATGCTACTTTTTATAGTAAAGACTTTATAATTGTAAGTGCAGGATGGGAGCCTACTTATCGAATTGCAATTATTGATCTGAGCGAGTAAATACTACGCGATCGATAGAGGTATTTTTCCTAGTGGAGAAGCAATATTTAAGGATATGGATATAATACATCGCTGGTAGATTGTTTCTGTTTTCTTGGATATTTAGTTTCAGGGGGTGACGTTTCCTCATTTACTTACATGCTTTTTACTACCCTTTAATCGTAGAGCCGCGCAAACTGCTTAATTAAATCTGAAAATGTCCCGTCCTCATCCCATCATAATTTTTTTTTATAATGGATAATTATAAAAAAAAAAAATTCAATTTATTAACAATTATCATATGGAACATTATATCGGTATTACAAATCAATTAGGCCATTGAAGTGGAGATGGAAACATTGTTTGCAACACAGAAATCTCGTTGTTTGTTTAGTTAATTTGCCATCGCAGTTGGAAATGTACAATTATGATTGTTCAGTTAATTATATCACAGAACAATATGCCAATAGAAACGTGAAGTATAATTGAATGGCGGTATTGTAGCGTTGACGTTTTGTATACTTTCGTTGGCAACACTCCCACGTTTTCCTTTATCGGAAGCTTTCTCCGCGAGATAAGAACGAATTGACAATAATAGCGCATAATCGAAGAAAGTTTATGACGCCGGATTCACATTAAACATCTACTCGACTAATTTTTGAAAGGTTCCATTGCATTTTTAACAATAGCCATTTCATTATGTGCCGCTTTTGCCTTTGGTCATGACCTTTATTCCGAAAGTGTAGACGTTACGGTCAATCTTGAATTTGAGTGTCAGCACTCAGTACTGGCGTTATTGATAATTTATTTAAGTCATAAACGTTTGTAGATTGTATTTTAATATATCGTTTAGAGATTACAATAGCGATTCAATTTACAGCAAGTTAATGTTGATAGCAATGAAGTGGTTGTAAGCTATCACCATTGCCCATAATATGGCAGAAATAGAGGTGTTTAAAATCCTTTAGAATTAGGAGAAAGGGAAATGAGGAAAAAGGATATTTCTATCATCAGTGTCGCTGATTGAATATAAATTCACCTGCATATTTACCACCACAGGAGACAGCTTATTCTCAGAGAAGTTATAAGTGATTACGTCACGACTATAGCACAAAAATACTTATTTTACTGCCGTTTATCTTTTTTAACCGACTTCAAAAAAGGAGGAGGTTATCAATTCGACGTGAATTTTTTTTTGTATGTTTGTTACCTCAGAACACGCACATTTATGAACCGATTTGGAAAATACTTTTTTTATTCGAAAGAATTTCTCTCCAGATTGGTCTAGCTTAACTAGCAATTTTAATTAGGCACCGACTGCAAAATTGGTATCCAATATATACTTGTTAGGTGAAATTATTTTTTGGTTTTGAGTGGTTTTTGAAGGCGGTTTAATTTTTTGTTAAATTTTTTTTTTTTATTATGCCATATTATAAAGTATTATTTATGTTTATATAAATCAAAATTGTTCTATAGGTGTTAATCGGCCATAAAAACTAATGCGGTGTTATGCGCAATATGTAAATGTGTAAACTAATTTCAATTTGGACACAATAAATTTGTAAGCCCGCATATTTTATCAAAGTTACTTCACTCCTGCTACACTTATCTAAGATATTTATGGGACCGCCATAGTAATTAACCAGCACACCGATATACATAGTAGATTCAAGATTGGACCACGCGAAATTCATTTCGTTGCTTTACATAATACTTATGAAAATAATAAAGGAATTGGTACAATTTTACCATAAATAGTTAATTCGTAAAAGGTTAATAAAAAACAATGGCCACCAATTGAGCAATTAAAAGGGCTTCGATATTTATAGCACAAAATTTGCTTAATAATTTATTAATACATTATATGTAACTCATGTGACAATATAGAGTCGTTTACCAAATTAATTACCGACATATATTTTGGTTCATTAAAATGAAATATGAATTGCTTTCATCGCTTAAGTCGATTTGGGTCAGTCTAGGCGAATGACCGGCGCCCCACTCACGCGTTTTTCCCATTCTCCCCAACATTTTATCAGATAAAATGTGAACTGCAATAAAAATGGCGTGTCAAACATGCAAGACCTCACTTAATGACGTTCGACCCTCTTGCCTCTAGAAACAACTTCGTACTAGTATTATAAGCAATATTTAACTTACGCTTTAATGCTCTGAAAACATTATTGTATATCACTTAATCAGGGGTACGCTTACCAGATGGAAGTATATATTTTTAACTACTGTATAAATAGTCACCGATATCATTTCACAATTACGGTTAAAACATTCACCTTCCTACATAACATGTTACTTTGTTAAAAATATAAATATATGGAAAAAGGTCCTATTTATTTAAGTAGTTCTAATTTACGGTAATTCTTTAGCAATGCAGAACTATTAAACGATATGAAATATAATAGTAAATTAAATGATATCCATATATTGCACAATAAAAATATCATTTAAATAATTTGTATTAATTTAGTTTGAGGTTACATTCCTCGACGGCGATGTAGTCTACAAAAATATAATGAACCAAAAGCATTGTCTGAAGCTTTAGCAAATATTTATTATAACGATTAGAAAATGTTAACGTATGTTAATAAGAACGAATACCGACACACTCCCAAATATGACATCAACATAATATGTGGCCTTGTTAAACAAGAACGAGAATTAATGCTCTTCTATTGTATGGTTATGTGTTTTAAAACATAATTAAATGCAAGATGACCAAGTTGGGCAACCTCGAAATAGAAAAGCGAAAGATGACAAAGGCTTTATACGATTTTTATAGCTCCCGGGGAATTTTTGTAAGGCTTTTTCTGTATTATTTCGTGATATAAACTGCGCCATTTTAGTAGCTCAGGTCACTGAGGTCAACTATTCAATTTCTTGTATTTTAATCGACTAAATATTTAATAGGCAACAGTCAATGATGTTTTAAGCGATTTTGTATATTTGATTAGATCATATCTGTGAATTTTGTATAATTTTTTTTATATCATAACAACACAATAAAAAAGGAATTTGGCGAAAACATCTAAAAACAACTTCAACCATTAAGCTTATTGACCTTTAAGCATCTTTCTATTTCTTCTCCTCCTCCAATATTTTTAAAAACCCTACGCTATATTTTTGTACCACAGTAGTTGTTTATGGCGTCGGTTGTTTCCCCCACGAGTGCGTACTGACAGACATGCGAGCTGTCTCATCGTATCGGATTGCAATAAATTCGGTACAACGCCAAGCCGCGCCGCGCCGCACCGCGCCGGGGCGGCAGGGACGTCGCGACTAACGTCTTCCGCTTTTGACGGGTTTCATCCACGATACCAGATATGTACATGTTTTTATGTTTCTGTATGCGAATTCTCTTTTCATGTTCGTGATGACGGTTGGTAACAACCGGCCTTCGTTAGAAACTTAATTGAAGGCGTAGTCTTATTGAGCCAGTCTGTGTATAAGTAAGAAGTTAATATAAAATATTTGATTTTCAGTGAAAGGAAACCAAGAAAACACAATAGAGACTAACTACTCTTCATCAAAGCTAAATCGTTACGCTAACTCTTATTGAATTTGTTATTCGGAAGCAACCATAACTAAAACATTTTCTATAGAGTATAGACCAAAACGTCTACACAAAGTTTGTTTAGCCTCGTAAAAGCGAGAAAAAACTATCGACAATTGGTGAGTGGTCCTAAAGCCGGCGCGGCGCCGGCGTGTCTGAACACTTCATATTGCATTACGCAGCATTGCCCGCACGTTTTGTTTTGTTAATATTACTAGGCGGTTTTTGACCGCACCCTGAATACATTTGCCATTTATTCTCATCTCATGTTTTATACATTCGCAAAAAGGAATGCTGATATTTTTACTGGTGAGTGAATGTAGACACCTACTTTTGAGTAAATTATATTCGACGAATTAGTTATAATTATTATGTATAGAGGTCGAAATAATAACCGCAAAACTTTTTTTTCGTACGTCAGAACATTAACTGTAATGGAGTAATGGCACGTCATGTTTGCGGTATATTGTGCAAATAATATAATTAGGTACTTAATAACGCATTGAAGCGTACTTACTATGCTCGATGTATTTCATATGAAATACTTGGATAACTTTGAGTTCAGAGTGCCATACAAAAATAAAACATGCGATTTCCTTATATTCGTATAACAAATAAACATCTATTATTGGTTCAGTTTGTGCATAACGGTATTATAATAACATTGAAATAAAACTATTAACGTATAATAATAACATTCATTGGACACAATGGTAATTGTAAAATCTGTCCACTGAACGAAAGTACATCCGTGGGTCTTTCACATTAAAATTGCCGAAATGAATGCGACACGACCAATTAAATCCAATTATCGAGAATCGCGATTGTGTGTTTTGTGTCCATTGTAGTACAAAAAAATTAGGGTGATTTTGCCTCCGCGGTTTAACGTGCCGTATAATCGATGAAAGGAACACCAATTACACGAATTGGTACATACACAGTTTGATTTAAATATATACGTTTCAAATAGTTTTGAATGCCGTTAAATATTTGTAAAAGACTTATTTATTTATTTATTTATGGTTAGTAATTATACTCGTCCTATTATGATGTAACACTATATTACTTATATGTATAGTAAAAATAAAATCAAATTCAAAAATAGTAATTTCATAAACTAGGATTATTTTAATCTAGATCAGTATTGCAGTGTATAGTCTCAAACTAATTTCCATTGAATACAAATAGTATGATCGAAAATATATATGGATTAACTGTTTATTATATGCCGAGCATCAGAGCTTTGGCCCATTAGATGTTGATTGATACGCTTTTTGTAGATAACACTATTACACATAATTTATTGCAATATTTTCATTCAGTTAGGATGTTATTATTGTTATGATTTCCGCTCAGTTTTCGGTATGAGGATGTGGGTCACGTTGCTGCGGGAAATCACTCGACGATAGGTGTAATAAAATGATTGTATTTTCCATTGATATAGGCTTTATTATTATTACTCGTATACTTATTCCTATATATGCTATGAATACGTGAAAATGTAGGTAAATACTTAGATGCAAACTCAAAATTGTTCTCGTAAAATTAACAATATACACTCACATCTCGTCTAAATCCCCGAAGAGGTAGGGAGAGGTGCAATAAGTGCAACGCGAATAGGAATTTGAACCCTGGGCATAAGAGCGGTTTCATATCGCACATGTAATAAACCAACACTAACGAGGTATTTACACAATAATTTTGAAAACTACAAAACAATTCTGCCATAACACATTGTATATCCGAATGTGTAAATAGAATGCGCGTGCGCACATGTCAATCAGTGCTCGAGTCCGGGTCCGCCGGAACACCTTTCCTCTCCGTAAATTAGCGGTGCTACTGCACATGTCTTAGAAAAAACGCATTAACACCCGGCTAATGCAACACATTGATCCTTACATGGCACTATTGTATCTCGATCGGTTTGGTAAGATCTTAAATAGGAATTGAATGTAAGGGCCATAGATTTTTAATATAATCAGTAACCAATAGCTACCAATCTATTGTACTATTTAACATGTATTAGTACGCTATAAGTGCAAACATTATTGATATATGTCTGGCAAAACAAAATGTAGGCTATGAGAATAAAAATATTGTATTTTTCCTAAATAAATAAATGTCTGCCGCATAATGGAAGAACATACGATCCCGTTTCCCAAAAATAGCCCAATAACACCGCTTTTATTTTACCTAGTATGTAGTAGGTATTAGGTACATAATCACTTATTAAATTAGAACATTTTGTTTCCCTATTTTATTTAATTTCTAAAGTTCTGCTGAAAATGAATAAAGAATATTGGGTTTCTTATTCTTCATTATATGGATCGCTACTGAATAAGTTATCTGAATACTTAAGAAATAATAAAGTATTATTAATAGATTTTTGCAATATTGAAGATATTTATTTACTGAAAAAACTTACCTATCATAATCATAATTTAAATGACCACGGAGCTGCTTAAAGTATTACTTTCTATGCTAAAAATATTGTGTAATTATGATCAAGTTAGATATGGCGATAATACAAAATTGTGAACTTGTTTTTATACATCAGACAAAATGTAATCCACGGACCGACTGGTGTTTGGGCACACGTGTGCCAAATAATTGAATAGTTACTGTACAAAGACACCTTGCCCACCAGATGTTATCGAAATGAGCCGAACCCTGATCGATCGCTGTTTCCATCGCATAATATTCGACATTTAGGAATATTAAAACTAATACCCTGTCATTTACATATATTAAAATGTCACATTTCCTAGTAATTACACATGAATTTATTAAAATCAAAATGTAAAAAACTACGGTAATTTTTTTGTATGTAATAGTAATTTGTACATAGTTAATTTGATATTTATTGTCTGATTTTAATGTCTGATAAAAATAGTTTGATACTATAAGTTCAAAGTGGGATTTTATTCTGGCCGATACGTGGACGTAGTCACGAGCAAAACCTCGTAAAAAACATAAAAAGGAAACGTTCCGCTATCTTTTTTCAATTAATGTTATGCATTAAGTTCCCCACTAATATAAAAAATATATTTCGCACGTATCCTCTAAGTTATACAACTGACAAAAAATCGTCGTATCTGTACAAATCGTTGTAAATAAAGTTGTTAGAAGTGCACAGATCTCGTATAAATAGATAAACGCTAAGTAGCTAAGTGAATAACTTGTATCATGTTACTTCATCTGTTGTCCTCTTTGGGGCACTGCTGTAACGGAAGCGACGCAACTCAGGGCTACCGCTTGAAACACTTACGTTATACTTGTGGTATTCTACTGGTGGTAGGTTTCTCATACGTGAGAGTTCTCCTGGATAGATGCCACCGCAATGTCTATTTCTGTCGCCAAGCAGCAGTGTGTAGCAACTGTTGTGTTCCGGTTTGAAGGACATTATAGCCAGTGTAAATACTGGACAAAATGAGACTTAACATCTCATGTCTCAGGACGTCGAGCGCAGTGGAACACCAAACAATTATTTGTAATTCAAGGTGTTGGATAGTGTTTCTACTGTTTATGGGCGGTCGTATCGCTTACCATCAGGCAAACGGCAAGCTCGTCTCGTCATTTAGAGCAATAAAAAAAAACTTGGTATCTAAGTTGTATAACTATCTAGATTTGCCTAAATATATTCTTCATATTAAATTTAACAATGAAATATCAAGTAAAATAGCACCGTTAAAGTAATTGATATCTCTAAATAAATGTAAAGTGGAACATATTTTATCATGCTCAAGATATTTTGTTTATGAAATTGGGTTATATAATTATCTACGGCACACAACAAAACTTTATGTCGTATCAACATAAAAGTTAGGCGATATATTTCATAGCACACGGTGTGCCACTAGTTTTACTACAAAGATAACTGTAACAGATAAGGTGGTTTCGCTAGGCGCTAACCTGTGTCGGGACAATGGGATTAGAAGCAGAACACAAAGAACAGAACGTACGGCGCTAAGTCTTATCTCGTTTTACAAGTTTGGGACAAACTTTGTAATAAGATTACATGGTTTTATATTATGTTGTAATTTGAGGCGTCAATTCATAGATTTATAGAAAAGTATAATGGTGATTGAATGAACAGAAATTGGTTACACTTTGAAATTAAACATAAGCAAAAAATATGGAAACATTTATCACTTTAATCAGTTTTGATTTAATTCCAATTAAACACACGCATATAAACGTGTTATTTATAAACTCGAGCCATTTATATTACGCTGTTTAAACAAACTTAAACGGACATAAAAACTCTCTACACAACACTCGAAACGAGAGCTTTTTTGTAGATTTCTTTATAAATAATCTAATAAATAAGAGCAAACAAACTAACCTCTGCTCTACAATGGTTGCCGGAAGCAGGTTGGCGGAAGAAGGCATTCGGCGCGTGGCGTTTTTGTGAGCACTCCGGCGCAGCGACATACAAGTTTATCGTAACGACGACAGATGAGAACCACTTCTGTAGCCGACCGTACTAGTCATCAAATTACTGATACTTTATCGACTTCAACGGATGTGCCGAATAGATGTGGTATTGGCTTCTGTTTTGTATTACCTGTACTCTGTAAGTACTTTAGATATCAATAGTCTGGAATCCATGGAATACGTACTTTGTATCTAACACTGCAATTTATATGAATTATTTTGACCAAAACCATTAAACATTTTACATAAAATTAGTCACTATGTTACTTACTAATTAGGCACTAATTTAGAAAATGTATATGTTGGTATATTCTTGGAAGTAATTAAAACAACATAAACTTATATCTCTTAGGACTCTATAAACTCGGTAGTTTATCCCTCTGCCACTTGCAACGCGAATAGCCGCTCTATTATCAACATAAAAATGACCACTAGCTCCACACTAACATTAAGAAAACCGCTAAACGTCCAGCCCTGTTACTGATGTTTCCTGTACTAATGTAGACACCCATCGTACTCCTTTATACAATTCTCTCTTCGCAAGACCAATCCGAATTATAAACGGCAATGTACAAAGAGATGAAAACTTCATGTGTTTCTTAGTTTTGCTTCTATTTTTACACTGGATGTAACATCTGTATGTAGTTTCCGTTTACGCTTAAAACAATCAAAGAAAAACTTTCCGCGGGGAATTAGTTTTTTGTCACGAGTAATTTTTTAAACGTGGCATCGATTTGTATGGTTTCGTGGTATGAAAAACCCTCCCATGCTTGCTCATATAATGTTTTTTCGGTACTCCTGTGCAATGAACCATCTTCAGATGATTTTTTTGTAATCCAGGTGATGAATCGTCGGAAGCTCGGTGTCCCCCAACTGGTGTTTAAAAATAAACCGAACATCTACACGTTGCTATAAATAACTATTTAAATCTAAACATATTTCGTGTTTATGTGCAAATATTTGAAAAGGTTGTGCTTTTACGTCGAAGCAGTGATTTGTTTTAATTTAATTTAAGATTAGTACGTTTTATATAAAATGTGTAGCTGATGTAGATTAGTGTCTAGTGTACCTAAACATTATACACTTGGTTTCGAATTGTATCATATTTAAAGTAAATTTAACTGAAAATTCCTTAATTCTTCGTTCATAGTTACGCTCTATTGTAATTTTAGCTCAAGTTAACGTACGTACAGCTCAGTGTACCAAACGGAAATGACCTATTAGATAGCAGCTGTTTGGCAGCGCACGCGCAGCTGCCGCCCGAATTTCGCTGAGAGATCGCGAAACACGCGCCTTCCGTTTCCGTCCAATTGTAGTTACCGGTTCTTTAAGTCGACGGCACTTAACGGTGGTGAGTCCGCGCCGGGTTGGTGGGGTGGATAAATTCAGCCTTAATTTATTGTTTCTTTGATAACATTAATTTAACGTTAAATAAGATTCGTAATTATAATAATATTTGTATTGTACATGAATATTAGAAGAAGTTAGATACAATTATTATAAATAGTAACAATAAATATATGTGTACATAAAAAATCCTTTGTTACGCTCATTTTGTTGCTGGAATTTAAATACGTAACTGATAAATTATGATAACTTTTATCACAAATAAGTTATAACAACATTAACATTTTTGGAAAATCCCGTGAGAAACAACAAAACGAAAACTTTGTTGGCGAGCGTCGCTTCGCCTGTATTTACATAACTAACTAGAGAGCACATGGTCAAACAAAATATTTCTTTGTAACTTGCTATAATTAAGGAAATTGTATAAAATTAGTACCGGTTTACATTGTGGTGTCAAATGACGGCGATACAGTGACAACACGCCACTTGGACGGACCACAGATTAAATAATTTTATTGTGGTCGTACGCTACCAACTGTGTGGACTATTGTCTGTTGCGTTCTAGTTGTCTGCCACCGTGACTATGTGCACTCACTGTGCATATTACGGTATATGCTAATTATACTGCTTGTGTCATCTGTAAATTAATTTGAACAGTGGTAGGTTGTTCGTTAGGTCAAGAGTTTGCCTAATTTTATTGCGTTTTCTATTTCTGCAGAACAGTAGCGTGCCAGCACTGCTGTGCTTTGAAGAGCATTATAGTTACTGAAATTTATGTACGTTGTGGTGTACATCTGATAGTCTAGGCGACTAGGGCAGTTTACTGCACCGCGTAACATTATAATTTAAACTTGTGTGGGGTGTTAATGCTGATTTTGAGTTAGTAGTAATAGTTAAACTAATATTAATGTACAATAAATATGTAAATAAGATTTTTTATCACTCTTTCGGATTTCAGTTTTGAAACCAATAGAAATCTAGGTGCGATCCCCAAGTCGGTCATAAATAGGTGCCTGGGACTGGAATTTGTGTTCAATATAGCAATAGATTCGTTATTTATTCTATATTTAGCAATTAATCTTATTGAGTCGCGATATATTTTATATACTCGGGTTACTCATTGCAGAAACTATCCATAAATTCGCGGCTTATGTGATATAACTTAGTCGTATAGATCGCATCGAGGTGACTGAGCTAATTAAAAAATTGCTCGTATTTTTCTTAGAATTGATAATTTTGTCGCAGTCTAGCCAAAATAACATTATACAACAAACTAGCGGATTAGTGACCTAAATATTTTATCTACAATACAATTTATAGCTATTCTTTTCTAAGTCTAGGAATCTATAAAAAGTAGCTCTTTCATTAAATAAATCTTTATTTTAACCGATTTAAAAAAACAAGGAAGGTCATCAATTCGTCGTGTATATTTTTAATGTTTGTTACCTCAGAACTCGGTCATTCTGTTCGAAAGAATATACCTCCTAGGTTGGTCTCATAAACTTTTTTTCATAATTGCTTCAGTAGTTTGGTTTTAAAACTTAAAATAACTAGAATTAATTTATGTCGTAAATCGCCAAGTAAACAAAATTGCCCATTATGTATTCTTGTGACGTTTTTAGTTATTGTTTTGCATTGGGTTTGGTTTAGTCTACTTTTTACATACTTATGTATGTAGAATAACACCTTTTCCCCTTTTCAGGGGTAGGTAGAGACGTAACATCTTAGCGCGATGGTTTCACCGCGTGCGAAACACGTTACTTGTGTTTTTTTACTTTTGGTTTGTTTGAGTCTGCTTCTAACATATGTATGTATTATAATTAATTATATATAGTATCACACCTTTTCCATTTTTCAGGGGTAAGCAGAGGTGTAACACCTCAGCTGTATAGTCGAACCGTAAGCGCAACACAACTACGCCATTGAGATAGGCTATTTTTTACTAACACAAGAAAGCAACAAAGAAAATCTTTTTAATGAAATATTTAACCGTCTTGTAATATCACTAATAACCAAAAATAATTTAACATAATAGGAATAATATACTTGATACCAATTTTGGAATCGGTGACAAATTAAAAATGATAGATAAACTAATTAAATAAATTAACAAATGTAAGAAAATAATGTTTAATTTTAATTAGTCATCGAATCCAAAATTTGTAACCAGTATATACCCTGTTGTGTTACATTATTTTTGGGTTTTTAGTGGCAAAAAAGTTTTTTTTGGCAATTAATTACACGTTGAACAGGTGAGACGACTATCCATGAATAACGCATAACTTTGCGGAAACTAGTAAGTACCTGTTTTAAGAAAGAATTCCGAATGACGAAGAGAAATTTCTAAATATTACCTTCAATTTTAGTTTAGACGAAATAAAGCAAAAAGTACTAAATTCCAGGAACCAGATAATGCTTCTATAGTACTACATTATGATGTGGGTTGGCAATTAATTCGCATACTCTGCGGTCGCCTCATTATTCCGGTAATAACGCGACAAAATGAGAGCATTATTGTGCTTTTGATGTGCCCATCGAAGCGTTAAATCATGATACTAGTGGTACGTGAAAATTACGTTTACACTTACAGTTGTAATTTTGTATATTTTAAAAATATGGCTCCGGTGAAAATGTTGTTATTGTGGAATAAATTTTTCACATTACCAAGTATAAGACAGTACTAGTTTATATACGAACCACAGTTAAAGTAATTTATGGTTCTCCTTTTCTACAAATTTATTTCACATATTTACGCGGTAAATTTGTTGTAATTCGACGTAGATAATGTAAGAGTGCACGTACCTATTTAATTTAGATTTAAGTAGATATTTTATAGTCATGTTTTACAATCTCACAAATATAGGAATGATATTTGAAATTTTAATTGAGTGAACACCGAACACTCGAGCTCTAAGCATTGTCTTCCGGTCAACGAAAGAATGAGGCTAAAATAGTCAAGACTAGATTCTTTGAGTTCCGGAAAAGGCATAAAATAATATTATGTGGACTTCTAACATTAACTCATTAACATGTCCGAAAATAGGCTGGTATTGCAGACAACACGATACTTTAAAATATTCATTTTCGAAAAAGGCGTCGTTAATTGACAACCAAATACAAGTTAAATATTGTGGTGTTTCTTTTACTACAGGTACTTCAAGTATAGAATAAAACTACATAAGTGTTTTACACATTCAAAACTATACTTATAATATTCGATGCTACGTTCTTACATTAATTATGTTTAAAATGCTATTAAATTGCACAACATAGATATTGAAATATATATAAGTGAAATTTCCGCTCTGAGGTCTCAAGCTCGATTCCCGATAGAGGGTTTTTATGCTATTCAGCTGAGTCTGTAATCGGTGCCATATATAATTGCCATAGGTTTGCACCCTATCACATCATGGATTAAACACATATTGTGAAAATAGATTCACTAGTAGCACCTCTACTTCTTCGCGTATAAAAGGCGTAAGTAGGTCTGTGTGTACAATTATATCAGCAATAAAGTATTTTTGTTACTCAATGTACGTAATATCTATATCGTAATAGTACATAATAATCGATTATAAAAACAATAGTTAAAACCTTTTCCGATCACAAACAGCTATGGATTCGACTTAAACCGAAGTTACACTCTTTATCCCCCACCCGAGATATAAAAGATATTGTTTTATCGGCATTAAAAAGCAATTAAGACTTTGTGACTTTCTAATATGTTTAAAATTAACATATGTGGTTAATCCACGTTTGGGATGGAATCGAAAGCTGCGTCGCACGTGCTGCCACACCTGCCCGGACCCTCAAGTATAGCGCTACCACGAGCCACTCGTAAACATTCTTGTATTTTATATTGGCACTTATTATACAGGAATAAAGTCATTATTTAATTATTATTTTTTTAACGACTTGTTTGCACTTATTTTATATATTTCAAATCCATTTAAGGCTTACCTTTAACTAAATTACGTCTTCTCTTCCTTTGTTTACAAAAATATCATTCACCAATGTCTACAGTTACTACCTGCATCCAAAAGCTTTCTACAATTTACAAAATTCATCACATTTTTGCTCTATGGATGCTTTTGTTGCATAAAGGACAATTTAAAACTAGGTAAAAAAACTAAATGCGGATTGTTTCAAATCAAAAGCGTCTGGTGTTTCCGAATCGGAAGTTCCCACGTCAACAAAGTGTTTGAAAGTTACAAAAGCATTCCCATTGAATAGTCGTGGACAAAAAGGAAGTGAATGGAAAAGAGTGTTGACAATACTTTGTAATGAGTCAAATCATTGTTTACCTAGTTATTGCAATACTACGGATATATGTTTTGAGTTGTACTCGTATCTGTCGTATTATTATACTCATATACTTTGCTTATATCTAATACCATTATTATTATTATGCTATCTAAAGTCATATAAAGTTGTTAGAATATATAATATTAGTATGCCGTAACATAGCCAGTGAATTTCGCTGGCAATTAAGTAGTTTTTTACGAGCGTTTAACTAGCAGTTAAAGTCCAATTAACATTTGTCGAACTTCCCCTTTCGTGTTAAAATATCATGTTATCTGTATCTGAATCAATTGGCTTTTTAATTAAGGTTTTGATCTGTATTTTATTGTAAGATGTCAATTTGAACCAACTATTATAATTAAAACATAACAAAAAGTATTTCAAAACGTTATTAATATTCATATAAGTTAACTGTACTTTTTACTGTATTTTTTTATATTCTTACGAAAAGTTTAGTATTTAAGAACAATAGCAAAGACTAGTAGATAAGTAATTAAATAATACTTTTATAGATATTACTCAATTCAACAGTATAAAATAAAAATTATCGAAGAGTCTAGAAGCAGGAGTACACAAGCAACTTGACTAATATAATACTAAATCACATTTCAAATACAGTAGTAGAAACTTATCTATACTTATCTATACTATTATATAAAGCTGAAGAGTTTGTTTGTTTGTTTGTTTGTTTGTTTGTTTGTTTGTTTGTTTGTTTGTTTGTTTGAACGCGCTAATCTCAGGAACTACCGGTCCAAACTGAAAAATTCTTTTTGCGTTGGATAGCCCTTTGTTCGTGGAGTGCTATAGGCTATATATCATCACGCTATACCCAATAGGAGCGGGGCAGTAATGGCTAATCTCAGGAACTACCGGTCCAAACTGAAAAATTCTTTTTGCGTTGGATAGCCCTTTGTTCGTGGAGTGCTATAGGCTATATATCATCACGCTATACCCGATAGGAGCGGGGCAGTAATGGCTAATCTCAGGAACTACCGATCCAAACTGAAAAATTCTTTTTGCGTTGGATAGCCCTTTATTCGTGGAGTGCTATAGGCTATATATCATCACGCTATACCCAATAGGAGCGGAGCAGTAATGGCTAATCTCAGGAACTACCGGTCCAAACTGAAAAATTCTTTTTGCGTTGGATAGCCCTTTGTTCGTGGAGAGCTATAGGCTATATATTATCACGCTATATTCAATAGGAGCGGAGCAGTAATGGCTAATCTCAGGAACTACCGGTTTCAACTGAAAAAATCTTTTTGTGTTGGATAGCCCTTTGTTCCTGGAGTGCTGTAGGCTATATATCATCATGCTATGACCAATAGGAGCGGAGCAGTAATGAAACATGTTGCAAAAACGGGGAAAATTATGAGTTTTGAGAGCTTCCGTTGCCTGCGCTGCGTAAACGGTTAAAGTTATGCAACAATGATGTATGACGGGATTGTTTCACTTAAAAAGTTCTAAATAATATAACAAAGTCCCCCGCTGCATCTGTCTGCCTTAACGTGTTAAACTCAAAAACTACCTAACGTATTAAGATGAAATTTGGTATGGAGACAGTTTGAGACCCTGGGAAGAACATAGGCTCCCGGGAAACTACTATTTTTATAACGGAAAACTTTAGCCTGAATAACTTTATAACGCGGGCGGAGCCGCGAGCAAAAGCTAGTTATTATATAAAGCTGAAGAGTTTGTTTGTTTGTTTGTTTGTTTGTTTGAACGCGCTAATCTCAGGAACTACCGGTCCAAACTGAAAAATTCTTTTTGCGTTGGATAGCCCTTTGTTCGTGGAGTGCTATAGGCTATATATCATCACGCTATACCCAATAGGAGCGGAGCAGTAATGGGTAATCTCAGGAACTACTGGTCCAAACTGAAAAATTCTTTTGCGTTGGATAGCCCTTTGTTCGTGGAGTACTATAGACTATATATCATCACGCTATACCCTATAGGAGCGGAGCAGTAATGGCTAATCTCAGGAACTACCGGTCCAAACTGAAAAATTCTTTTTGTGATGGATAGCCCTTTATTTGTGGAGCGCTATAGGCTATATATCATCACGCTATACCCAATAGGAGCGGAGCAGTAATGGCTAATCTCAGGAACTACCGGTTCGAACTGAAAAATTCTTTTTGTGTTGGATAGCCCTTTATTTATGGAGTGCTATAGGCTATATATCATCACGCTATGACCAATAGGAGCGGAGCAGTAATGAAACATGTTGCAAAAACGGGAAAAAATTATTAGTTTTGAGAGCTTCCGTTGCGTGCGCTCCGTAAACGGTTAAAGTTATGCAACAATGATGTATGACGGGATTGTTCCTCTTAAAAAGTTCTAAAAATATATATTATAAAACAAAGTCCCCCGCTGCATCTGTCTGCCTGAACGTGTTAAACTCAAAAACTACCCAACGTATTAAGATGAAATTTGGTATGGAAACAGTTTGAGACCCTGGGAAGAACAAAGGCTCCCGGGAAACTACTACTTTTATAACGGAAAACTTTAGCCTGAAAAACTTTATAACGCGGGCGGAGCCGCGGGCAAAAGCTAGTAGCTTATAAAACTTAAGTGTGGGATCGCAATGAGAATATATTTCAAAATTTTAACACGAGACTGGCCACTGGTCATTCGAAGTTTAAATATGGAATTAAAAAAAACAACACTAGCATTAATCTTTATTTGATTGGAACTGTTTCATTGATCAAACTCATTACTATTCTCGGAAGTGCAGCGCGTAGCTGGCGGCTGAGGTTAATGCAGTGGTGGCGTACAATGGCGACGGAAGCAGCGTGTCCGCCGGACGCGGGACCACCATCGATCCCCTACGTCACCGACGGAACCACGTAATTGGTTAATATCGTTTGCGTTATATGATATTGTCCTGTTTCGTCTGTATTTTACTAAGGCCACACTAGTGCGGGTACAGCTCGCAGCCTCGTCAGTATGACAGACCTTCCCCCGGGTAAGAGAACCAATTAACACCGTATTAAAAATTTGCCTATATAATCCAGAGCATGGGTTCTCTCTGTGTGCGTTTTTTTCTAACAAATGTAAAAACATTGAAACAGCGAAACATCTACACAAACTCTTGCAATTATTTATAAGAGTAAGCATTTAACTATACTATTAGATGTATATCTAACGACGTGTTGCTTGCGCGCGTGAAATGCCTTTTCTGCTAGAAAAGTCTTCAAAACATGATACTCATCGTAGCGCCATTTAAATATTTAAAAAGCGTATTACAAAATTATATTATTTCCCAAGGGAGCACATTACCGGAATACGAATGACACGGTGTACTCGTATGCCAAATTCCATCTTTGTATGTTTACTTCTAACAAACATAATACAAGCATCCAAACATTTGCACAAACGTTCGCATTTATTATATTAGTAAGATAAGATTTTCGGTGTAGGCATTCTATTTCAGACGACATTTTCTACAGCAGTTTTGTTAGTTATCAATTGTGATAATGGGAGTCAGACTTTACATAACTCGGAATGGTGAACGTAAAATTTATACAAGAATATGGATCAGAATCGTACAATTCAAGATCAATATTTTTTAAGTAAATATAAAGGTAAACATTCCTTTATTTAATGTGTTATTTTAATTAATCGTGAACAAACTTATTTAAGTAGGTATAATGTTTGTTATTAATTTTATTAGATAGTCTTATAAGATAATTAAAACATCTCACGATCGTGCGTCAATAAAAGTACCTACACATTTTTTGCAATATTTAATAAAACTGACTTTTACATAATTAATTTATAACAATGTTTATAAAATATTTATAATGTACTCATCAAGAATAATTTACATAAACACATCCGGTAATTATAACCGCTAAATATGTAAAGTCCAAATAGTTTCCCACGGGTAAAGTCACAAAATTAACAATTGCATTTTCTCGCCTGAATTGTTACGTGATAGTATGCAAGTCCGTCGGCTTAGGGTATCGCACCGCAATAGAGGCAATAGCCGATAGATATTCATTGTTTATGACACCTTTTGTACACCGCCTACACATAAAACGTTAAATTTTGTGTGTTGCCCGGCTTTGTACGGGCACGTAGAACACCGTCGGGGTAAAGTTGTTTTAAACCAACATTCTCACGTTCGGTATCCATTGTAAACTAAACACTGGGACACCCCGTTACGTTTCGTTTACCGCTCTCATTCTCCTATAGGCTTGTGAAACGCAAACATGAAAATGAAACGTTTTTAAAAGGGTGTTATCTCAATGACATTGTACTCGGCAAAGTAATGAATGAATTCAATTCGTAGCCATCCTCGTATCACGCATTGCGAGCACGTACGTGTGTCGCTTCGACTGTTTTTCAATCCAGCTAAATGTTATTGATAGGTACCAAAGAACATAAATTGTAGACCCTCCTGGTTTCGTTGTAAAATAAATTATTTAACCTCGCAAAATAAAGGCAGAATTTTTACGAAAGTAATTATAGGTAATTTTTATTAAACCAGTATAACAGGTCTTAAAATTGTGTTTTTAAAATAAACAAAATTCCTAAATGATGGAAATTATTGTAAATTAAAAAAAAAACGTACGAAGCTATTATTGGTTTCAAACGAAAGGATGCCTAAAACAATTACGATAATCTAGTCAACGGTTATGGAATTAAGGCAGGAAGAAAGTAATTGATGTTACTTAAGTTGTGTGATTAATGGTTGAGTACTTCTAAAAGGCATTTATAATATAGTTGCACAGTAAGCGAACATAGAAACGAGGTTTTAATGTTAAAACATTCGAAATACTAGGTTTTTACGTCTGTGATTAAAATTAGTAATTCCAAAAATAATAAAATTTCACTTTGCACATTTAATATGGTTGTGTACAGTCTCGCCCACTCGACTTCCTTATTAAAACTTACATTATGATGTCCGCATTCTGTGTTTGTTCTGGACAGCGGCGGTGCATTGCGGCAGTCTCTACCTACACGGGTACGACGGGTCAGGTGAACTGCGCACTCAATAGAGTGAGCTATACAGAATTCTGTATACCTTGCCTTGTATTGGTTATTGGTGTCGCGTATTTCCTTAAAAACTTTTAGAAAATATATTATTAAATTACATAATATTAATATTATTTTATTGTTAATATATATTGTATATTTAGAATCTGATGATTAGTGGCCAAAACTAATTTGAAAATGTTAGAATTATTGTGGGTATCGCTAACGTTTACAGAATGGGATTAAGGTTTGAGCCCCGCAGAATTTCATGAATGAAGTATCATTCATGAAGTTAATCCTACAACTTTGCTTGGTTCTAAATTAAATGGTTTTTATTCTATGGCGCTGGTGCATTGTGGTAGTGTTTTCACGTATATATGTACAGGTGAGGCGGGCGCATTGGCTACGTCACTTGCACTGTGGCTCGCATGACTGCCATCGTCACGTATGATTCATTCATTCCTAGCAGTCTGGTAATTAGTAGAAATACTAGTCTGTGGTACTGGTGCAATGTAGTTAATGTTAAATGCCGAACTGTTTATTTTCTATTCTAGTACTAAATGACTTGAATAGAATGAGTATGTAGTACGTATCCCAAATACAATATTACGACTTACAGGAGACCTCGCGGCCGTCAATAGTGACTAAAATTTTTAAGGCCATTTTTTTGGATATGCATTGCCAAACGCGAAATATTAGCTGTTAATATAAGCAATTCTATCCCTAATCACCTTGTGTTAACGTTCGCAACCACGTCGAATACAAAATATATTCAGTAGGTGTTCCACCGCACCGTGTGCCCTAATTACGTTTATTCTGTTTACCATGACTGTGATTACTGCGCAATTATTTGAAAAAAAAAAAAAAAATGGTTTATAGCTTAAACATGTCCTTGTTAGATAACAGCTCGGTTGCGGTAGTATTCCGATAACAGACGCATTTGCGCGCAGGTGAACCGCGAAGTACGTCACAAGTGTCCGCATGCCCAGCGGCTTTCCGGTTGCGGCTTGCATTGATTTCGATTCATCTGTATGATTCAGTTTCTATCGGAAATTGTTTTAGTAAGGCACCGAAACATTCATAATGTGTCATTCTATCATTTTTTTAGAGAATAATACATATCTAATTAGGTAAACAAGATTTCAAAAATTCACACGGGTAATTCAAAATTTCCATACCTTATCTATTTGTATATTTTTAAGTCGAAATCACTATTCTTTTATTATCTGCGCGAAATTATGAGTTCTAGTTATATCATAAATTCTTCGCGTTAGCACTTTTATATAATCAATTCATACTTTAGTTATAACGAAATCGTTTGCATTGATGTGACATCCACGTACTCAATTTGCACGGCGATTTATAGATCAGCGGTTGTGTTAAACGATTGGCAACACTTGCGCATGCTGCGCACGCGCCGCGCCGCCGCGCCGTGCCGCCGCCATACCTCCCCATCCCGCTGCTGTCCCGCTAGTGTCCAGCCATAGCTCTACACCGCTCTCTTAGTCGGTATTGTTATTGTTTTGGTGCGTCGCTCCCTTTGTTAGTCGCCCATTCATAGCTTTACAAATATATCTTGTAGATGCCGTCGCGGAAGTCATTATACTAGCATAGTTTATCTTATAACCGTTGGTTATATTTGTGTTTTTCAGTTTCATTTGACCTCTTTATTGCGTTATTTTGCTACTAATTAAAGAACATGGAAAGCACACAGTCCAATTTGGAAAATATTTTCATTATTATTATTTTTTAGGGAAATTATCTATATGTATATTTTAGAGCAACCTTCTGATGTTTACAATTCTCATATTAGTGGTCTACATTTCGCACTTCGCTTGGTGCGTTCAAACAATAGTAGCCTTGCATCAATTCATGCTCCGAGTGTTACAATATCAAACAATGCAGTTAACACACTTTGTTTTTTTATTGCATAATTTCGACACGCAAATTCGATCTCAATACCAGATACATTAACACTTTAATTCTTATTAAGTAAAATTGAATAATATTTTTTTTTATAAAAATCCCAAGCTATTAATAATAATTAAAATCGAATAATATATTTATTTAAAATTATTGAGATTTGTGATATATAAAAATATAAAATGATTTTATTATTTTTTATGTAACAAAAATCGCGGCAAAAATTATGAAATATAATATTAGGATACTGAAACTAAAACATTACACATTTACAAATATTTTGTAAATCGGTTTTAACGAAACATCAGTCGAGAATGCCACTATATTTGCAATTCTCACATGTGAGACGCCATGCTATTTCACAAATTCACACCAATGCATCGTTTCTGTTGAACTATATTCATGTTTATTTGTGGATTATAACATAACAAGCAAGTAAGTGTACCAGGTCTGATATTGTGCAGGCAATTTATGTATGCTTTCTCCAGTTTATTATGTAAATAAAAATGATTTAACGAGTTTAACTTTCAAAAGTGACGGCTGGAACAGGAGTCTAGTCTGTACTAGACTATAACATCCAGCGTTGTCAAAAATGAATTTCCATTCCAGATTTCTTTTCATTTTATTAATTGTGCAATCCCAATTCAATTGTTCCAACGATTCCATATATTTATGCACTTACCTTCTTTACTTTCAGGTTTCATCCAACCCTGTTTGTCAATTATAATTTATTTTTAATAAATTATTCTTTATTTATTATAAAAATATATATGTAGATACTCATAAGTATACAATGTACAATAATGGTCGACCTTAACAAAAATCTTGACAGCCACACAAGTAATGTATTTATCACATTAACAGTTTTTCAATTGTTCTTTGTTTTGTTTTTCGTTTAGCAAACATTATATTGCATCACGTCTTAATTATCTTTTGTTAGTCGTTGCATTGTTGATTTGTTCATTGATTAACTTCTTGCTTAAATTACTCTTACATTCGTAAGTATATAATTTCTCTTCCCAGCTTCAACAAAAACAAAATAAAAGCATTTTTAAAATACCCAGGAATCGTAGTTTATGTCCACAAACCAACTTATTCGAATCTCAAAAACATGAAACATAAGCATGAGGAGTACACCATACAAATATTATCTAAAACACTGGAGCGTATAACAAGTGAGCAAAGTTCAAACAGAGTGATCTGTATTAGGGGAGCGCAACCCGCGGCCGACCCACGCCACTCCGTGGGAACCTATACGTTTAAATTATTAACAAAAATATTGACACGGTGGCTACTTAAAGGATTTGACCACTAGTTGTTTGCGTTGCCAGTTTGCCGCTCCCGGCAAACACGGCGACGTGTCGACGCTAGTTTCCAAGCTGTATGGGAAAACTTGCAGTCAAACGTATTCGACATCGGTCAATATTTATGTGTGATTTTTTTATGGCAAATCGATGTCAATTGGTGAAATTTGTCGAAAGTTGGTAATTTTTGCCCGATCTTTAATTCTTTTTTTTTTACATGACTTCACTATAAAATAACGTTGTCATAGACGAAATACAATAAGCTCATTACTCGTATATTTTTAACTTTGTAGCTTTAACTTAGTAATCTTTTGCTGAAATAAACGGAAAGTGATCAAAACCACTTTCTGATAAATATGTGAACGGTGAATCTCACCACCATCCAAAACAATTTGCTATCGTGGGCAAATCATTGTTTCAGAGATCATAAGGAATTAATGACAAGAAGTCCTGGCCACTGATCTGCAACATGTCAAGTAAGTACTGTGAGACAACGAGCTCCAAATGCCACGCCGCCGTCATAGGAACCGAGTGAAACTAGCCATAGTTGAACGTGTTGCGGTTGTATTACCATATGTTCGAGGAGTAACCGACAAGATTGGCTATATCCTGAAGCGTGCTTCCATGTAAACTTATTGCATTTGTTTGCAAGCCGCCTAAGAAGATTAGTCAATTTTTACCACATGTCAAGTGTCATATACACTTTACGCCCGGACGTATACAAAATAGATTGCAACTGTGGCCTCTCTTATATCAGCCCGACTAAAAAAAATAAATAAGGGATTCACGTAAAAGAACATATAGCTGATGTGAAACACAATTATATTTAATCGTATTGTAAATTGTATATAGGTATTGTAACTGACTATTCGGATAACCTACATCTCAGTACCCCCCCGGCCCCGACCATGAAGGCTGTAAACTCTTCGAACGTCGGAAGAAAATTATAACATAAAAATCCGCGATAAAATTTGAAAAATAGTTTCATTTCAATGTCTAATATTCGCGTAAACATTAGAAATCATTATGAAAACCTAAAGTAGTTTAAAAATAATCATTATTGGACATATTATAATTTACCAAAAGTTGCTCTAAGAAAAGCAGCTTTTATAACAAGTAAAATTTGAATACATTTAAATTAATCTTAAGTGGATTATTCTTAAACAGTTAGCTATAACAGGCGCCGTGACGTTTCTCAGGGGTATAATAACATTAGTTGCTCGCTCGCCGCTAATCCATTAATTAACACCGCCGAGGTTTAATTGGGCTAGTTCACGTGGACGCAGACACCGTGGCCGTACAAATGAAATTATATTTAATTTTTAATCAACGCGAAATGAACTTGTTTTTCTCAGGCTTTACGTAATTGCGATAGAGCAAATGATTTGGTAATTTTATGTTGGAATTTTTTTATTTATCACTTACAAATTGTTGTAGGTTAATATTTCAAATTGAGACCAATATTTAGTTTATAAGCATCATGACATAAAATTCATCATATTTTGTACAGGCTTTAATATTATTAATATGCAGTATATTTTTTCACCAATAATATAATTGAGCAATTGGTTCGCAATAGACGCCGCTGATTGCGCCAATTACCTGTATTCAGTATTTTGTGGAATATTTAACCAAATTTACTCTCGGGAGTCATACAATTTTCGATAGATAGCTGTTTATTTTCGACATTCACATACAGTGCACTAGGTTAGTTTTGTTATGCAATGGTTATATTATGCAATGTACAACATCGTGTGAAGAAAATTTGTTTTAAATGAATAGCCACTATCAAAATATGTCAGTTCTTTGTAACATTACATTACTACAAATGACTTTACGTTGAGATCATGTCTAATAGTTACACGAAAAATTGAAGCTAACGAAAATCCTTTCATATAAATATCTCCTTATTCTACAACGTTAGAAAATTGTAGTTGGAGATAATTGCGATTCGCGATGCTACGTAGTATTCGTAGCTATGACAACTGGCAGCAATCATTCAATTGATCGCACCGGTACTCGAGCTGCGAGCCCAGCGGGATTGCCTTATTATCCAATGAAACAGACGTCGCCGACGGCGCCTCGTCTCTGCCACTTTACATAAGGCACATGCGTCGGCTAATAAACCGATGAATAACATGTTATTACTCTACATTCAATTTTAGTTCTCTGTATCATACAGATTTTCCTTGAAAAAATTAGGTTCGTAATGCGCGCATGGATCATACTGCAAACTCGAGAGAGACTTAAACTTTTTTTAAGAAATAGTAGTTCTCGGTCGTAGGTTTGAGCTGCAGGTTGGCTAATAGAGTTGTATAACATCTCCCGAATTAGTGAGGCAAGGTATTATAATGCTATTATTATTTCTATTATTTCTATAAAAAATACTTAAATATTTTATATCAAAAACCTTAATAATATCATTATATCTAAATCGATTTACAATGTTTACCTATATTGTCATCACTTTCACAAAAGGAAAGCTCGCAAGAAATACGAAATCGCGTTTTCATATATACCTATTACCCATACGTATTAGTAATTACTCCAATTTAAACATCTTACGTAAAATATACAATAGTTCATAGTGATTGATGTCTTCCTCTTGACGTCATTGCGTAGTTTCGCCAAGCATGATACTGATCTATCGTAACCTTTTTATTCTCGAATAGCGATAAAGGCACATTAAATATAATATTGCCGTGTCTACGCGTTGTAATGTGGAGTTGGCGCCGCGACGTCGACGCCGCTTGCTCCGGAACACCGTCAATTGAACATTAACCTCTGACGAGAAATTGATTTTCCACCTGATTCTATTACGAGTTATATGTTTGATAGAACAGTGTTCAGTCTCGCTTAGTTTTCTGTTGAGCTAGTGAAAATATTGTTTATAAACATTAATACGGTTCTTATAAATCAACACTTTTGAAAAGTTTTATATTTATAAATTATCTTCGCAATTAAACCAATCAAATCATTTCTTAAGTTTATTTGTAGAGAAAAAAGGATATAGAAAAAAATTAAAACATAAAAGGTTTTGACATAAAAGGACGAAACCATGAAATCAATATACGTATTTCAGTCGACATGTGTTGCGAGTCACAACGTGCTACGCATTGGGACACGTGAAGCATTTCCTCATTGTCGCACAAGCGATCGCTGCTTTTTGTCCCTGCTGTGAATATGTACTGCATACTAATTATAATTTATCGTCTTGCTTGTTGCTACGTTTTAAACGATATTTTCGATGAAAAACAGAAAGATATTATGTATATTATTATTTTCTGCATTCTGAATTAAATAACTATCTAGGTACAAATAAAAAATAACAGTTCGAACCATTGTGTTAAAACATTAACTATAGTGATTTCTTATGTTTACGCGAATATTAGACATTGAAATAAAACTATTTTACGGATTTTATCGTGGTTTTTTATATTATTATTTTCTCCCGACGTTAATTATTAACTATAGTATTAACATAATTATGGCCTTCATTATGATAATCGTGCTCGTAAAGAGTTAAGAATAAACGTGGATTCGTCCGTCTCTTTTACGAATTAAAATGAAATGGAAGTCTTAGGCCATAACGTATAATATTTAACACTTGGCAAACAAAGTTACTGTAACCTTTGAACCCTCCAAAATATAATCAACGAGAGTAACAGCTCATACCGGAACACACACTTAGTAACCGCACCAATGAAAATGCTATAAATGGCTTACGAAACCAAAGTAATATTCTTGAGAAAAATAAAAACATTGAAGCATACAAAATAAATCGGATGCCATGGTAATTGGTTAGCTATCATGTAAACACAAACCTACACATTTTTATAGAAGACTGGAATTTTTATTAAACTAACTAGTTGTTGCGTAGGTAGAACCAACTAGACCGGTAGAATCTCATTGCCTGCATCCTGTCTTCAATTCCCGACTAAGAGAGGTGATCTAACACTGACCCATATTCCTAGAATTTCTTGAATGTTGATAATCAGGTCGATAGTCAATCGAAAGATCCGCAAGTAGGGAACTACATGGCTGTGCATTGTTGTGTGACAATGTATATTTTTTGTCAGTTGTAAGCGTTTCTGTAGTAAATACCAATAATCTTAATTTTTTCCACATATTTGATCTTGTCGAGTAGAATCGGCTCCGCTAAATATAAGGGACAGAACATAATACTTTTTGTGAATCATTCGCATTTTTTCTGCCTCGGAAGCCGCAGGTAAAAGATCCTAGATCCGGGTTCTGGTTTGTGTGCATTTTGTTATTGTGAATTTGTAATGTTTACTAGTATGCAATTTTATTATCAATGACAATCACATCAGCTGCGTTATTTGGGCAATTGGGTCGCTTTTTTTCCTATAATTTTTTTTTACACTTCAAATATATATGAATGTGTTCTTTCATCGGATTTTTTGATTTGAGGTTATTTCATTTGAGCTATGTCCAATATAAATTGTTTATTAATATTATGAAAACATAACATCTTTACGGTTTCAGATATTGTATGTGCCAGTTTTGTCTTAATATATCGGAATATTTCTAATTCCAAAATTTGTGTACATATTTACATTTATTGAAATTTTAAGATTATATAACATATATTATCTTTTTCTACCGAACTACTTACATCTTCTTCTGCCATATTGAGATCGAAATGTTCTATAAAATTTCTAGATATAAACTAAAAACTAAATGTTTGTTCCGGACTAGGAAAAGTCTGTGGACATACTGAGGGGTTACTAATTGCCGCTATTGCCGTAGTATGAAGCAAGGAGCGCAATAAAGCTATCCCGCAACCATCGCACTATTGTATTGACGTCTATGAACTACAACGCCTTTTAGCTTTACCGACGCTCTTTATTTTTTTTACAGCTTTAACAGCCTTCTGGCTTTTCAAGTCTCAACATTTCTATTTTTTAAGGCAGTAGCTGAAATCAACTGGGAATCACTGATAAAGTTCAATCCGTAAGACGACTTCGTGAGAACTAACAAAATTTGTAACTAATAGAATTTGTATGTTTCTGAGGCTAATCTCTAGAACTGTTGAACCGATTTTGAAGATTCTTTCACTAATAGGAAGCAACATTATTCCTTAGTGCTATAGCTTCATTGCAAACTTGGTTTTTGTACATAATTTAAATATTAACTTGTGATGGGGTTTTCGCTTTTCAACCACTTACATTTTCACTGTATGTGTTAGTCTTTCGTCTAGACATTCCAAGTGTTAGAATCAGTGGAGCAAAAAGATTTATGCATCTTATTAGAAATATTTTCCATCCAGTAATTTCGTGTTATAGAAAGTATTTTCCAACATTTCTGATGCTGTTATATTTCTTGTGCTGTCCAAATCATTACCGTGAAGTAATAGTAACACGCTATGTCGACAGTTATTGCTTTTACCATGTTTTTTGTGTCAGTTTCCCATTAGTTTCCTTACGGTGGCTGTCAGTTCATATCTCAACTAGAATCTCGTGCGAACGTATCTGCATACGGTTCCATTCACTTTCCTAGGCTTTCCTGTGAAGGTATTTCATGTCTTATTCAACACCGGAATTAGAGAATTCTTTGCGCTTACGCGAGTTTTTTTAGCATTGCTCATTCATTCATTTCCGACACGTGATCAGAGTTTGCGATTAACGTTGTTCTGTAAACATTCTCTATATAAGTTTGACGTATATGTTGCGGCTCGCTGCTATCCGTTTCGTATCTTTATTTAGATTTCTAATAGGAGAAACAAGGAAATTAATTTTAAAATAAACATGTTGTCGGCTTTTTAAGAATGTTGTGTCAGTATGAAAACAAAGTTTATATTTAAAATTTGTGTCATAGCGCTTGCTAAACCGTAGCCGGAATTTGTGAATTTTAATTCATATCAGTTATTATTCTTTGTTAATGTTCTTACTCTTAGCTTATTTTTTTTATCAATTAATGTTTTTTTTATCATCAATTTTGTTATACTAAAAATAATTTCATAAGAATTTTATACATTTTTATTTGAAACACAATATTAACGCTATTGTTAATAAAATAATTTCTGCGTGCATAAAAGAATTCGGGATAATAATCTCGCTATATATTTTACCGGGATAAAAATTAGCCTGTGATCTATTCCAGACTATGATCTATCTGTGTGACAAATTTCATCTCGATAAGTTCAGCCGTTCTAGCGTAATTGAGGAAAAAACATCCACCTAAACTTTCGCATTTATATATAACTTTCACATTTTATTATTATAGATATATTTATTTTTTGTATAATCAAATTGAACCAATTAAGATGTTAATTTTATTCCAAAATAAGCTTATTATAAACTGGAAACACGCAGCGAAATATTTTTACAAACTTTTTAAAACGTTTTATTTACTTCAAGAAGTAAATTTTACATTAATATGTAAAATAGTTATTGTCTTTTTGTATACACATGTGCCAAATACAAAAATTTATGCTACATTATCACCTTAACCAGTTGTATAAAATCGCAACAGCAATAAAAAAGACAAACAAACAAACAGTTGCGCCACCATCCGTGACGACTCGTCCCGCGTAAAATGGTCGAGTGATCGATCGCGACCGCCGCGCCACCGTCGGCATGTGGCGGAACTAACAAGTCGCATTACCGTTTACCGTATTTTCCCCGTAAACCAGTAGAGCACTGAAGCATTCGCTTTATGCAAATTCTTATCGAACCGTATCTGCTAACGTGTTTAATCTGACCCGTATATGGATTAGGGTTGTCTACATGTCTTAGATCAGGCATTTTTGAATTGCAGTTCATTAGCTGTGTGGGAAAAATTGCACGAGTAAAGCTCTTTGTTTGTGCTTTACATTTATAACCGATACTATTGTATCACAAAACTTTGAGCTCTCCTTTATCTCGTTTGATAAGTAAGTTTCGATTTAATTTTGCAAAAAACACATTTTCGTATAAATTAGCACGTAACAGAGCTGAATAACTTATAACAGGTGGTCTGACAACCCTAACTGAAGCTGCTATCTTCTTTTTCAGTCTACAGAAATAACACAGACGAGATTGTTTTGATAAACCCAGTCATAACGTTAGTCTGGATGTAGACGTTTCGCGTTTTCAAGGACAAAAGGTATTTATAAATCACAGTTTATTTGAGTTCGAATGCACACAAAGACATAAGATTGATGTTCAATGAGTTTTTCTTTTTGAACTAGATGTAACAAATCGAATGTAGATCGAATCCATTCGTCACAATCTATTTGGCTGAGTCTATGAGCAAACCTTCTCTGGTGGAACATAAAGTTGTTTTTTTTTTTAGAAAATTAAAACAATTTAGTTTAACTTTATAAAGAAAAATTGTAAAAATAAAATAGTAACAAAAAATTATTACTTTAATTCATTAAATAAATTTTACGAAACGCGGTATAACTGTAGATCTGACAATAATATTATTAAAGCGAGATTATAAAGACAATAACCTGAGCAATGATGCTACGTCATTTCATATTTATAACAATAATTGTTCTTTTTTATAAAAGTAATTGAATTACTGTATATTAATGATTCGGGATCAATCTCACTTTAATTCCTTATTTTATTTCATTTCGAACTTGGATTAAAAGCATAATATACATATAATATTTTATGCTTTCAATATTTGTTGAAAGTTTGTTCATAAAAGGACTGGATCTACAAGAATAGTAGTAAATTGATATTGAAATTAAAGCATGTTATAAAATTTCTGTAGTCGTTAATCATCTCGGACACCACAGCAATCCATTTAGCGTGGTAAAGAAAGTAAATAATTAAATGTTTTAATTACTTTTTTTACCGAAAAGTAGCAATTAACGCTTCACGGTAAATTGCACAATTCGACGTCCAACAAAAGATGCTTAAGAAATACAAATAGACGCACACTAAACAAACGTAGTCGTCTACGATCCTTAATCTAAACAACAATGAACATCTATTCCCAAAATTCATGATTCGCAACGGGTCATTAGCGTCACAAAAACGAAGCGCATTATGCACATATTCCGAACCTACCGCACTAACGCAAAAAATCTGATGATGGTCAATTATCACCCGGCGTCGTTTGTTGATACGCCGCGCCGCCGCCGCAAGCCGCGACCGGCCGCGGTGATAATGTTTACTTTGTCTCCGCAGCACACACCCTATAATCCCGAATAACAAATTATGAAATGGATGAAAAAGACAGGTTAAGTTGTCGGCAATTCCTAAACATTATGTTTGATTGTATTGTAATGACAAGGCGCATACAAAATCACCTTTTGAGAGCAGCCGACTTTCATGTGGTATGAGAAAATACGTTCGTATTGTGATTACGTTAGAGTCCAGAGTGTAATCTGATCGTAATCGCTGTCATCTCTACTAAGGAGGTCCTGCTAATTGAGCAATCATCTACTCTATCCCGCATTGTTGCGGTAAGCGATGTCGACGCGGACGCGGCCAAAACAAATCAACTATACTATTTGTTTTGCTTCTAGAATGTTAACTGTCGGAACATTGCTATAAGACTTTGTTACTTATATCAATCATTTAAAGTACGATTAACCTTTTGTGTAATATAAACAATTAGGGCAGAATACCTTATCTCGTAGTCAACAGTGAATATATGCTTATAACAACTAATATTCACGTAATGTAAGTCTAGTTTAACTTGTTTAAAAGGAATAGCAGCGATATAAACATACATAATTGTATTCCTTTCGAATTCGTGACCATTGTTAAAAAACAGTTAATTAAATATAATGTAAATGTAAATATTACGTTTATCTACTCATTTCATTAAGGTCTAATTAACAATAATTCTTTTAATAATCCTTTATTTTTTATCTTCATTGCACAATAACCAACAGTCAATAAATGTTTCACGTGTTGAATGTAATGAATGAGCCGTTCGGATGCTTTTAAAACATCAGTTTGTTTTCATATCGATGTTTGGATATCGATTTTCATTTACAGCAAATATTAAGGCGTTGGTTCGTTTGTAATATCATGCATATAATGCAACAAAAAAGGAAAGTCGAAAACAAACCGTAACAAGTAGCATTTTTTATGAGGTAATTTGAAATTAATGAGCAAATATTTATATTGTTTTGCGACAGTAAGGCGAAAGTTCATTTGTGTACTGTCTGCAGGTTCTCATGCATAATATGTACATCTTATTGTTGTGACCTAAAAATGTGTTATGTAACACGTTTCGCACAAATACCGACACGGTGGAATAAAAAAAACATTAATTTCTTATTCATCTCCTTCCGGGGTTCCTCACTTTTGCAATGTTTGCAGATGATTAGAGAAACTATGAGCTCCTTATAATACGTGAACGATATTTCGTAATTATCATTGTAGTACAAGTATATTTCGCGGCAGGATGTAAGTAGGTTGCACAGGGGGCAATAGCACAGAACGCGACCTTGCGAATGTCGCCGGATCCGACGCACATTTGACTCACAAACTAAAGAATGTTGTGACTCATGTCTAAATAATCAAATAAATTTACAGAACGCACCTCCTGCTTGCGTTTATTAATGTCGACGCGTGAAACAAACATGCATCCACACAAGCTGATCGATACGCTACAAATATCCCTTCAAATACACATCCGACATCAAAGGGCACGTTAACCGCTCGTAACTAATTTAAACACCTTACAGGATCAACGCCAGGAAATCTGACAACAGGATATGTCAATTTAAACTATTTGAAACTAAGAACAAATAATATGCCAAAGCTCACCTTGCCGGGATTGTTTACGAGCGCGACTATTGCATTCGCTGCGATATCGGTAACGTTGTTAAACCGGGCGTAGCACATGTCTGATCAAAGGAACCCGGCATGGGATGACGTACAGTGCTGCAGTTGTTGGTAGCGTCGAACGATAAAGTGGCAGGACGTGAGCGAGTAACAAAGGAGCTCGTCTAAACAGGCCATTAATAAGGAGGTGGCTCGCGGGATCCGCCCGGGACTTCCGCCGCATTCCGAGAACCGCTATACCGGGACAAGACAGGAATAGCTCTGATGGTACTCAGCTTGAAATGTAAATGGCAATCAAATCCTCGGTACTTTCACTTAGTTGCAAACGCGAGCTTCTTGTTGATTCGATACTTTTTATTTTAGAATATTCCCTATTTTATATGACCTCGTGAATATAAATAAAATCGCGCATCATTTGCCTTATTTGCAAATTGAAAAACTGCATAATAGTAGATTTTATTCTAATCTAATTTACTTACAATGTAGTTTCTCGAGAACTGCATTTTTCAGAATTATAAAAACCATAAAACACAAATATGGCGGAAAAATCTTGACGAGAATAATAAATAGCCATCAAGATTGCTTTATACAAACTTATGTATAATGTGGGATGAAGGTGGCAATCTCGGCGATATTGTGCGTGTGTGTGTTTATGCTATATCGTCACGTTTTACAAAGGAGACAATTTATTTGTGGCGGCGAGAGAACGGGATGGCGATGCCAACGTCGACACTCGCGCAGACCACCTTGTTAGAAATAATCGGTTTACGAGCCTTTCGAAAAATTAACTTATTATGAATCGATTTTGCTCCTATACGTGCGATACATTCGACTCTGTTTATCGATAGGATCAAAAAATCGTATTTATGCTTTAACTGTGTATCAAAATCCAGAACTCCTTACGAGTCCTAATAAAATCTTCTAATAAAATTACATTTTAAAAAATTACTACATTTCCTAAATAAATGACCCATCGTTTTCAGAAACTTAAGCCTGAGATAATAATTACCGTCTTTCATGGTTGAGTGACGGGGCACTAATTGATACCCACTGACAAGTGTTAGGTATAAATAGATAAAGTGGATTTTACGATATTTTCTTAATGAGGTCTGGTTTTAACACCGAGTCCTTTTGAACACGCTATAATTAGATGATTAAAAAACATCATATTATTTATCGATAAGTAAATTTAACACTTCCCTAGAGGCGCTATCTGACTCTTTTGTGATTTATCAGCGAGAGAAGGGCTTTTGCATTGCTTATGCGCCGTGAATAAGTTATTCCACTTCTTTTTGTTTATTCTATAGTTATGCGAGCGCCAGGAAACATTCATATTGTCTATTTAACGTTAAAAGCTTGTGAAGTATTGAGAAAAATTTAATAACGTTGCTTCACAGCACAAAATCGATCATAGCTTTCCGCACGAATTTTATTATCGTTTTTTCTGAGACGTGACCGGACTGTCGCTAGCGGACGAGATGTCGAATTATTTGTAAATAATCGATCCAGTTGTTGATCGCTACTGATCCGAGGCAAGGGAACAAACAAAGCGAGAGCACAGAAGTCTCATCGCGTTACAGCTGAGTTTTACACGCTTTAGTGGATGTTGCAGTAGTTTGAACCACGAGAACCTTTAAGTATAATTAGTCGTTACATGTGATTCTTTACTTTTTTCTTATTGTTTTTGAAATATTTATTGATAACAATAAAGTTACAAAATAATAAGTTTTTGGCAACAATTATAACATTATTCTTATTAATTTTTCTTTATTTTACTGATTAATTTTGTATCACATCTCATCTCATCTCATGTCATCAGCCTACGACTGTCCACTGCTCAACATAGGCCTTGTATCACATATTTATATCCATAATTAGGGCTTCTCTATAACTGTTGTTTTGTGCGAACGACATAGTCCCGCACCTGCTGTCACGACAGTAGATCACATCCACTGATCGATGACGAATCGATTTCGTAACGTTGACGACTTCATCGGAATTGTGTCGATACACTGATTAACTTCATCACGATTTTTCCTAACTCATAACATCTGGTTTCACACCGCCGATACGAAATAAACAGACCATGAGATAATACGTAAATCAGCTTTCAAAAGTTCTCACTAAGAAAAATATAATTATTGGCAATTTTAATATAAAATTACCAATTAAATACTCAGAAGTAGAAACGGTAAAGATAATACACAAGTTGAAAAACTGATAAGTTGTTGACAATTACATGTAACTAGGTGTTGAGCATGTTACTGGGATAAAAGTTGCTAAAATGTTATTCAGGACTTGTTCTGCCTGTATGCGAAAAATCATACAAAATTTATTTCTGCATTTACTTCTAACAAACATCCAAATATCTAAATATTTAAATGTTTTTACAAACTTTCGCATTTATCATATTAGCAAGAAATAAAAATAAAAAGCTCTTTCAGACTGAGAAACTAAGGATCCGATGTTACATTTTAAATTGCAAAATATAAATTAACATAAAACCATCAAAATTAATGAAAACATATCGTAAATATTGTAGTCTGAATTATTAAATGTCCTAAACGCAAGTTTTACCGCAGAAGTCCCTAAAATGCAACAAACAAAGGGCTTTAAACTATCATTAAGGTGGTAGCTCAAAATTTAATATGACGAAATTTTAAAGGCCGAAATATCCATGATTATTAATTATTTTTACATTTTTCTTTCAACTGCGAGAACTAATCACTAACTAGACGTGAATTTAAATTCTTTACTTGCCAATACTTGTTTAGTTACCCAGATTAAAGCCGAAACAAAATGTATGAAAATGGACCTTGAGCTACCACCTTAAGCCAATAATTTAAACAAGTTTCCATTTCTCAGTAAATAGAATTGAAATGAACAAAAATATGTCATTGTTATTTGTGACAAAAAGTGGAAAAATCTGTATGGGTGTTCATGGCAAGACTTGGTTTTTTATTTACAGCACTGAGTTTATATTAATGGGTCATCGGGACCGCCCGGGCAAGGCCTCTTATTGAGACGTATATTATTATATATTGTCCATACGTATGAACAAGTTTTGTCCCTCTTTTAAAGGACAATTGTTTGTGTTCCTTATTGAATTAAATTTTATGTCAAGAATTGCTGTAGGATATTGCGCTGCTTTTGGTGAAGTAAGGTAACAAAATACATAGTGTAAAAAATTTGGGAATTCCAGAAATATGTGTGGTTTATTAAAAAACACCCAGAACCTATATTATTTAATCTGAAAGTTATAAACAAACATAATACGCGATATACTATATAGTTGATAGTGGAAAAGAACACTATTTCTGCCATCATGTCTATGATGGTGACAACAGCATTTATAATTCTTGATTTAGACTAAATGCGGGTTAATTTTGTTGGTGGAACTCGAGAGTCTAAACTTAGTAAACATTTGGTTTCCGTCCAAATTCACAAAACATATTTTCACCAGCTTTTATTTTTGTATGCAACTCGTATCAAATAACTTGCTTCTGTGGTTAATACTAACCAGTAATTATTTCGACCACCTTACAGATAGAACTGTAAGTTTTTTGAAGCATGTGTGCAGTATGACAATGGTTTTGATAGTAGTACTGAGCTAATTTTATCTCACTTGGTGGGTTCTGAAACTACCGCATGATAATCGGTAGATCGGGAAGATGTTGCGCCTTTGTCTTATTGTCATGAGTACTTTTCATTGCCTAGTAACGAAGGTATTACGACTCAACTAGTAATGATATTTAGTTATATGGCAGGACTGTCCAATATATTTAGTCTTCTATTATATAGTTTTTACGTCCGATATGCTATTTTGAATTGTTAAAAATTAAACAAACAGTAACTACTTCAAATATCAAACATTGTATTCTTTTATTTTCGTTCAATCCTACACATGAACGAGCTAATATATAAATTCAAAATTAAGACTTTATACAAATGTTTGTAGTAATTTTTCACGTAAGTGGAATAGCCGAGCAGCGGGGTGCGCCGACAAAGCGCGCAGCGTCGGGGAGCGCGACTCCAGCTGAGATTTGATAATAAGATGACACCACCAGCGTCACTGGTGTTACCTCTTTATGTTCGTAATAAATACACATGCCCTTATTGGATATGATAAAATAAATTGATTATTTTTGTTCTTTTTCTTCGTAATTTTTATTTTACGCTGTTTCTTGTTTGGTGGGCTTCAATAATACACAAAATTTTAAACTTGTGATATAAATATAATATCGCGTTTACAACAACGGTATTTAAATCTGACGAATCTATTGCTTTATCTGAATAGCTTTAATAGTGAGAGAATGCCAGGGTAAAATAAAATATAAATCTGGTAACATCTAAGCGAATTCAAATATAATAGAATACAACAAGACGAATAAGGATACACCAAAATGAACTATTAGATTCTAAAGACATTGAAACTTTACTTAATAATTCGATTATATTACCTCAAAACGCCTATAACTGCCCAGTTAAGATAGATTCAAAAAAGTGGGATACGGGATTTAGATCCGCGACGCGCCGCGACGTGGCCGCAATTTACTGTGACCGCGTAGGTTCACATTTTGGGCCCACCTGCCTACACGTCTAATAACCTATTGTCTACCCACGTGAAGACGCGAATCTCGCAGACGTGATGTCATTATATCAAAAAGAGATACGCCTGTAATTAAACAATACAAAACTAACATAAAATGTTGCCTACAACTTATATACATATGCATAGCGGTGTGTTTGAAAGTTGTCGTTTAGAGCACGCGTAAAGCCCTAAAGAATTATCGGATTAGTGACAAATGGAAGACACGCCATTTATCAGTAAATCCTTTACAGAAATACTATTAAATCTTTTGCTAGTTCGCGACAAAGACATCTATTTCTGTCAGTAATGTAAAGTAAACATTACATTTGTGGTCACTAACAATAGGCTACAGTATTGGTCGCGTAGCTCTGTCTGGCTTATTTCTAACACTTTCTCGGTAGCGGGGGATTAAGGGACGTCTTGTGTGGCGAGACTCGCACGCGTAAAACTTACTTCAGTTCCGGTCGGACATAAAAGTAATTCAAAGATTTACGTTTCGAAAATAATGTGGTAAAGATTAAATACGCTTTGTGTGAAACCAATGTGCTTACTTTAGTGTATTTGTTGCTCTATTGTAATAATATATGTGAATTTAAGAATATACTTAATATTTGAAGCTATTTAATTTCAATAAACTAATCGTAGATCGAAAGACTCTTTGTGCTTTAAAATTTTATTGGATTAAAAAAAAATAGTTTTAAGCAAGTAACATTGTCACTAGTTGTTATTCTTCTATTTGATTACATATAATATAATCATGTTTCCTTAAGGACATGCACCTCTGACTTTTTTAAATTTATGAATGTATTGTTTGTAAAATATTCCTTATTTAACGGTGATTATTGAACGGAAAACATCGTGATGAAATCTGTATATCTGTTCTCCATGATAATTTTATCTTCATTATATCAAGGTATGTGAAGTCTGCCAACCCATATTAGGTCAGTGTGTACGACTAAAGCCTGAAAACCGGTCAGTAGTAGAGTAGACCCATCTCCAGTAGTGACACAATATATATAATACAGAACTGGTAGTATATTATAAACATGCATCATCTCCTATAACAACTCCACAAACTCCTCAAATCATCTACAGCAAGCTAACCGCCGAGTCGTATGTTTCACATTAATAACTCAACTAATAACTTCTTTATATGATTACCATATGTAATAGAACAAAAGTAGTGAATGGTGAGTAATAAAGAAGAAAGGCTAGCGTCCGCCCGCGGCAGCGCTGTGGGCGTGAGAAAGCCGCGAGGGCGGGGGCCGCGCGCTAATGTTTACGTCAAACATACATGTATACTGGCTGCCTTGTCTGTCTGTACTTGTGTTCTGTTGTTAACATTATAATATAAGGAAATATTGTAGCTATTATAAAGGGGATATAAAGAGTCGAGTGCTTCTGCTGTATTAGAGTCGCATTATAATTTTTGTTTTCGAACTAAGCATATATATAAAACAAAACGCTACGTTAAATACATGCTGCCACTCATCTTATGTCTTAGCTTTTCAGTATTTGTTTGTTCAAACGTAGCGGGGATCCAAAATTGACAGCAAAGCCAAATGCGTTGTGTTAATGTATAAACATAGTCTTTTGTATGTGGTTAATTCTAGTGGACTTATCGGAATATTAAATATTTGCAGAAATAATTGTGTGGAACGAGAAGATTTTCTATTTATTTATCTTCTTAATGGACTGCCGATAATTAAGACCCGTGTGTACAACATCACACCAAGTGTTTTACACTGCTAACGTTTACATATCCGACTCCGAGCCGATGCACTTCGGAGTATTTAATCTTTTGAACAAACAAACTGTTTTAAGTTCGAATTGAACGAATACAAAATTAAGTAATTAATGTAGGTATTCAATTAAGTTCTTTTTCCGTTCGTTCCGTTAGTTCGTTAGGCAGATTTTTTTCATTTAGCTTAAAAGAAAATCAAGGAATAAAGTTTCGAATTAAATTTATCTAATTGGGACAATTTAACTTGGTTGGCAAAGAAGATTTTTTTTTTTAAATTTACCCGACATCCAAATCTTTAAGCGACCGGGTATGTATTATTTAATTATAAGTCGTGCATTTATATATTCGAAATACTAAAAACCAAATGAATAAGTAAATACATAATCTCCATATTGTGAATAAACAATCAGTAAAATTACTTAAAATATGGAAAGTCCGTCGCAAGCCGGTCGGTTTGTTAGTCAGCCAGTATCAGATCTGATACACGGTGTGGGCTCATATGAAAGTGGCTCAGCTGTGGGAGGCTCACGAGCATGCACTGTGACCGGCCCCGTCCCTCTTAGATTGAGCCAAAGAATACTTTAGATGTTATCGCCACTGACACCACTCTCACGTCGGCTTTGCAGTAACTAATTGCTTACCCGCTCACTGTGAAATTGCCACTTTTATATAAAAATATTTTATAATCATTAACCAGAAACGTTGATAGATTTAAAATTACCTAATTACATAATGTCATAACTTTTTGCGTTGTTTCATAAGTTTTGATATTTTAGGTAATGTTCCTGATGTTCCTGGAACTTAAGTTATCAATAAATGTTGTCAGTTTTTTGAACGTAAGTATAATGTGATATATAAATATAAATTTTCTATTTCCTAAATAGATATCTATAACCCTAAAAGCCTTTACGGAGAAAAAAAAATTTGAACATAAAGTAAAAAACTGTAAGTGCTTATTGACTTATAGGCTATAATATTCTTCATAGCTATAGAAAAATTCATTTAGATGATGAGATTGAAGTCTTTTGAGGAGTGGCGTAGGTATAACTCCACAATGATTTAGCATAACTGATTACAGCTTACCTCAGGTATGACTAATTGCAGCCTAAAGCCAAATCAACACCATCAAGCATTCGTAGATCAAGGAAGGAGTTGGTTGCTTCTTCTAATTAATTCGATGGGAACCGCGCTTTAATTGTGAGTAAAACCATGACACCTGTTATTATCTGGAAGTGAAGTGCATTCTAGCGGGCAGCGAGGGGCGTTTACCCCTTCTTTCTATGCATAGTTGTCATGATAATTCGCGCTCGTGACTCGTGAGCGTTTTTAAAGGAATGTCTTGATTTGTGTGTTATTTAAAAATATGTTAACCATTGTTTTCTAGTTTAAAAATGCATTGGGCTTTGCTAAATTGATGTAAAATTATAAGAATGATTGTTTGTTCAAGGCATAAAAGCATTTCGTGTGCGACTTTTAGGAAAGAAGCATACCGCAGCAATATCGTGGAATATGTATTTTTTTACTTTGTAACATAATATTTTTAAGACACTTTATTTAGATCTTTACATAATTCTTAACGTCCTGTAAAAAGCCGTATTTTGCAGTAGACCGTCGCAGATGGCAGTGCGAGGATCTCCTGGAATGTTAGCTACAATTGCCAGCGGCTACATGACGAATCCAATTAATAACACTAACGAACGCTGTCGGATGTACACTATTTATGTTTCCTCACAGTCGCACTGTAAATATTTAGTCCAGAGGGCGTCTGGAATCGGCCTTGTCTTATCTCACCATCGTGCGCGTGAACGATTTCATGGGCCACCGCGCGATAACATACAGGATCCACGCCTGTTAATACATTCGAAAGTAGCGCTTGAATGGCCCTTGAACACATCTCTATGCAGATAATCTGGAAGTTTATTATGCAAGTGCGAACTGGCGCGAACCTTGGTCTGGTTTATAGACACGTGCTTCAGGATCAAGGCGACGACAGCGCTATAAATCAAGTGCGCAAGCGCAGCCCGCAGCCGCGATGCAGCCGTGCGCGGTGCGGTCGCGGCGGCGGCGGGCTGCGGCTCGCGAGACGTCTGGGAGTCGCGTGCGCGTACGGACTACCCATCGACAGATGATACCGCTCGATTATCTGCTAATTTATGCGCGCCGCTTGACTTCTGTTCTCTCAAATAATATTATTCATTTCGACATAACGCAAACGAGCTCGCTAAATATAGAAAGCGGCATTCCACGCACAACGCGCCTTGTTCCCGGTTAACTGTCCAATTGTTTTATTATCCTTTTTAGATTACAATTTCTTATTTTAAATGCCACTTGTAGCGGACGAGTTGGGCCGGCCAGCTTCTATTTGGAGCAGTGTTTATTGTTGTTACCGGGTGATGTCACCGGTCCCATGCCATCATCGAGGGGGCCCGTTTTGGAATCTTTACGATCGACACCTCCACATATTCGCGTCGGTTCATTCACCGACGTAAATGTGAATGTCATTGTCAACTCAAATTTATCTATTTACGAACCGATCAATACATCGGTGACTTAATAACGACCTCGCCTGTACTTATATATTTAATCCAGGACATCAATCGCCACTGATCTTTACAATATAGATGGAACTGATGTAGCGATAATCAAATGTGTGAGTAGTTTATTGTTTATTGAGGCTTATTCAAACCCGTTAACATAAACGGAGCTGTATGATGTCATCGGGATGAGGAATATAAATGTTATTATGTAACATCAGCGACATCAGTCAGAATAGGCGCCGGTCGCGGCGGACGATGAAGGAGTTTCGTAAGACACGCTCAGTTTGGACAAAGTTTTATGATTTTAAAAATTTGATAGCTTTAATTTCGTCACACCGAGGCATTAAATATAGACATTTACGCTATAACCCTTTGTTGGAACTACGTAAACAAACTCAGTTTAAGGGCACAGGTGCGTGTGAACTCGCCGCGCGTGAAATTATTGTAAATGTGCTTCGGTGTGGTCTTAGAAAAAAAGTATTACGATTATACGAGCCATCAACCCCCGGCGATGATTTGCCACGGCCAACTTCGGACGCTATCATCATTTGTCCCTCCCGGGTGTCGTGTGGACCGAACGCAGAGGGATGACGTCATTTTTTACCTACATCAAGCCTAGAAAAATTTAAACGACTGAATTCGAACGATAGATGTATTTATATTATAAATATAGTATACATGGCGTTTTTCGAACGCCATATTTGCGCTTAAAATTCAATGCGAAATCCTGACATAAGTAACATCTAACCAACATCCTAAAGGTAACAGGAAAATCTTTATTAAGCACGTTTTATTCTTTTCGAGTGCAACAGTTTATTGGACTCATATATACTTTGTATATAAACCTATATTTCTTGTTAGGTATGAAATTTACATATGTTGCCCACCAGCTTGAGGCACTAGCGCGTTGACAAAACGTAAGTAAATATTTCTTATTTAAGTCATATAGCATTTAGTCCGGAAACATAACTGGACTTAATTTTTTGTTGCAAACATAAATACACAAATAAATACACAAATATTTTCTATATAATTATGCCTTAACTTGGCTAATAAACGTACACTAAACTTTAATACATTTTGCAGAGTATATTGCTTTATATGTGGACAATAAAGACAGTGCAAGATGTCACAAGTCCACATATCAATGATATTCATCTTTTTATTATGACAATCTTGTGGACAGTGTCATAAGATGTCCCTGCCTGGGCCTCAGAAAGAACAATAGGTGATATTGTAAAAATTTATGTTCAAGATCAATGTCATCGAACAATCGTTTCTAGTTTTTATTCTACTTATCATCTCGATAATCATTTATTTATTTGGCCCTTGGATTTTGAAGGAATTTATTAACTATCTATTGTGCTACTTTCTACATGATGATTGTCATAAAAAATATTTGTTCTCTTGTCATTCGTAGCTCGTAAATTACAACGTAAGTACTGGTCTTTTGAATTGAATTCTAGATTTTGTATAATATTGGTGAAAAACAACAAGCGTTTTATCTCTTAAATATTTTGACATTTTGACGTAAATTGTATGTAATTAATTATCTAATAAGACAACTAAATACACTAAACAGTCTCTTATCCGAACCCACAGGAATGGAAACGCCCTATATAGAATTATTAGGAACTACGTCGGGCGTTAGACTCTACACCATCCAGACCCTAAGACAATATTTTCAGTGCATAAAAACGTTTGTCTTATAGTATCTGTGGTGTTTTCCAACCTGCTACCTTGGGTATTATGATAAGAATTATGTAGATGGTCCTTAACAGTCCACTGCGAGACTATTAAAACTACCTAATAAGGTCAAAATACATAAGTGTAGAAGGCATTTATTTTTATCAGGTGGGAAGAAAAATGAACATCGTTTCAGTGTAAAAATGTGAGCACTTCATCAAGCGACGGATCAAAGCGGGGCAGCCGGCGTGGTCAGTCGCGTCGGGCGCCAAGATCGCAACGATATCGTCGCTAGAACAGTAATCGTCAATAAAATCTCAATTTAGATGGCACCGATAGCGCGTGAGTTACGGACGGACAGTCGCACCGAACACGAAAACTTACTCGACGATGGAATGCACCCCGCGACAGGACTCGCTAACGAATTAGGTACACACCACGATATTTTTTCCATGACATCTTTCTAATTTATTTTTTATGACACTATTTAGAACTAATCGTAAGTCGCTGTGATAAATAAAATCTGCACTAATCAAAGGATATAATCGCGATGTGAGAGCAACAATATTTTAGATGTTTAACAGTTTTACTTATGATCGATTTATTCAATCCACAAGAACCCAGGAATTTACTTTTTTAATTCGCTATTATAAAAATTCGATTCTAAAGATAAGTGCTGAGATGTTTCTATTGAATATAATTTGGAAAAATTATTCCGAATAGAGTGGAAATATACCCAATACCTACAAATGTGTTTTAATACGTGGTTAGTCTAAAAATATCTAGTTACGCATTTATATTATTCTAACAAGAAATAAAATTTTAATTTTTACGCGTCTTATTCTTTCCGGCCAAAATGGTTTTTGTGTAATGCTCATCTTAGTTGTTGAGTTTTGTGTTCAAATTTTCAAAGTGACAAGTTATTTTCAATAATTGTGGAAAAATCTATGACTGTAGGAGAATAACAAGTTTTCTATCTATCTAAGTATAATTATCGCATACAGTTTCTAAACAGTTTCGTTTGAGCTCTTATTGCTCGGCCTATTTTCGTTTGAGCTCTTTGCCTTCCTGCTGGATATCATTTTTATGATTGTGATATTTATTAAGTTTATTGACATTGTATTTGTAGGATTTGATATGTTTTAATTTGAAAATATTTCGTATTATAAACCATAAACTTATATATAAGTACTTTTTAACGGTACAGTTTGACAATACACATATTTAATATGTTAGTTAGCATGATAAAGAAGCCGTCGTATGTAAACAGTGTTTGTTTTTGCCACAAGCCGGAGACAAATCAATCATGTTCAACAAAAGAATGGTACGACGCGTGCAGCGCTCGAGATATCCCTCTAATGCCAAACATGCAAAAAATCATGCAGCTATTGGCGAATGTTTATCATACAACTTCAATAATTATTATAACTATTTAGCATAATTTGCTTAACAACATGCAATTACTTAGGTAAAATCTTTAAAGAAGTTTATTTAAGAGTTAAGTATTTTTAATGAAAATTATTAAAAGCAAATACCGTCACATTATTATGTCCTTATTATGTATTACGTCTAGTAAATTGGGATCGAGACAGTGATTTCGAAATTAAATTTCAAGAACTTGCGATTGGTAACAATTTATAACACCAAATCATCTAACTTAAGAGTGTAGTGCGTTACTATCCATTTATAAAAATATAACATGAGTACTAGACTAAATGCACTAGGCTGAACCATAACCCTGTAGGTGGTGAGTTCGATGAGACACTTGGTGTCTCCAGATCGTATTAATGACGGTTTGACGCCTCGCCGACAGCGGCACGCCTACGCCTATTTATAACAGACCTTTTCTTTTTGCTCCCACCCCAATGGCCAGTCACAGATAAGAACGTCAAAGTGGGCATTTAAAAATAAATTTGTCGAAAGTGATAAATGATGGATATAACTTTTATTATTTCAAATTAAATTAACGATCCGAACGGAACGTCTACCTTTTCTCACATTAGAGGCGTCCTATCTGGAATGATTGCTTCCATTACCTCGGTTTGGGCCATGGGCCAGTGCGGCATACGCGTTGTTTTGTTGCCGTGGTGTGGCCAGATAAAGAGATTAATGCGTAAAGCAATTAATTTTGATTGAGGTGTGTTTTATTAAGTAATTGTCTTTGTTCCCAATGTGAATTTGAAACGCATCATGTTCTAATTTGTAAACTTTTGATTATATTTATTATTTATTAGCATCGATTGTTTATTGCGTTTTTCGACAAACGTATAACTGAAATAATCTTAATATTACCTAGCTTGCGAGAATAATCTAAAATAATAATACTATAAATATATACATACTTAAACCAAATAAAACAGAATAACCGTAACAATTCGAGACAACATTAATTATCTTAAACTCGAACAACTACTTATCTTAAAGTTTATTTATTTCCAAGTAAAATGTTGGTAAATCAATAGGTGTTGTGTATAAAAAAATGTTAAAAGCAACAATTTAACATTATTAGTGTTCTGAAACTATGTTTGGCGTAGGACTCGTTCCCACACTGTGCTTTAATACATTTTCCGTGTTCCAGTTAGCGCCCCATAAATTGATTAAGGGTACGCGGCGTCGTTTAAAACGTTTTTTGTTATTCAACACAGGTAATGCTTAGTCGTGGCCTTTTTAATACCAACACCATATCTCCAAATATTTGGTCGTTAATTATCATATCAATATATTAATTATCATATCAATATATAGTTTAGTTGAATGTGTTCTTGCCAATTATAAAACTTAATTGAACTTTACAAAACACCATATATTCTGTGCATGTTACTTTTCCTTCACATATCCAGATCTCAACAGCAAACATACCTATGTAAGAATAAAAAACAAATACATTCGAAAATATAAGATTAAAAACAAACGTGTTTTATAAAACGGATAAATTTCATCGTTTCGTTTTAGCTACAGGGTGTAAATGCATCTATTAATTTCCTGTTAGGAAATTGCTTCATGGAACAAGTGCGATTTCCTTAAAAGCTTCTGTTCCACTCACTACCGAAACATCAATCATTCTTTACATCAAAGTATGTGTATTTTTGTAACAAAGAATTACTAGGTTTATAAAAGGAAATCGACCGTGCAGTAGCCATTATTTGATGGCAAAGTTATTTTTAGGTTTGAGAACAAACGGGTATGGTATTTTAGGATATAGTTATGTAAGTAAAACCAAATATAAATGTGTATTTTTATCTATATACACGCTGATGTCGTACATTAAATTTTGCTGTATTTTCAATTTTAATTACCACTAAAATTATAAAATACATTGCACCAAGTCTAAGGAACCTAAATGTGTGTTTTTGGAAAATACCAATAAAAAATTATAAGAATATATGTGCACAATGAAGTCAGCCAGTAATTTAGCTCAGTTTTGGTAGGTCCCAATAAAAAAACCGCGAGGTGACAATATAAATAACAATTTGGCCCACCCCGTTCGAATGTGGTTCGCTTGGATTAGCATAAGAATGCCGACCAGTGTTGCCTAACATAAAATAGTAAGATACTGGTTGGAAAATAAAAACATAGAGACGGGAACGTGAAGAACGATGTTGTCTGTGTAATGTTGATTTGCTATAACCAAAAAATCACAAAGTCTAACACTCCAAAAACATTTTCTTAGTAACGCGTTATAAAATCAAAGAATACTATAGTATTTAACTTATCTTTATTTTGGGATATTTTTATATTACTCCCATCTAGAATGCTTAATATCTTTTTGATTTTTTTACTACTTACTACTCCCAGAATACTTAATATCCTTAACTTTTTCTAATTAGTAGAGCAACGCTGGAAATATTATTCTGTACTACTATCGATAGAGATCACTTAGCATGAGGTAGCTGGATTTCACGATTGTTGGTCTATATAATAAAATCAAAATCCTTTACTAAGATACAGACCAATTGCACAGGGTTGCTTGGCGGCAGATTTTAGCTAAATTATTACATTTGGGGTTATCTATCCAAATTCTCGAAATACGTAAATGTTACGACTCAAAACGCTTTTAAACCGAGAAATATCTTTAAAACGTATATGTTGGCAACATCACTGTCGCATCACAGACGCCCACGATTTTACACCGTCCCTCGTTGTCTCTTTATATGTCGAATTTAATTTTGATTTACGGCCGTCCGCACAATGTAAGTGAAACATATTCCGACGAAATCAAGGAACGAATGTGACAACTAAACGCAGTTATACAAACAATATAAATTCAAATATCCTCGTTGTTTTTGTTTTGGTAATACAAGAAGTGATCAGAATATTTAGCCAACTGCACACCGAATCCGAATTAAAAAGATAAAATATTAGTACTGAAAATAAGTAATTTAAAATATTAATTCTGCAAAGAAACATCTCTCGAACATTTACGTCCACAGGCAACTTGAAACAACGCGCGCTAAGTCTTCATTTAACTTTCTTAAAATGACACAAAAAAGTGAATCGCAAGATTTCACACATGGTATTATTAAAACATGGTAGACAAGCAAATATGGTCGCGTCTCATTCGTTCTTTACTTTCCCATTTTACTGCCAAATGAGTTAAATTTACACTGACGAGACAAATAAGGAAAACCGATCAATTTATCAACGTAAAATACATAAACAGAACTCTAAGGAACAAAATAAAATCTGAAAATTAAAATAACCACAGAAGAATAGTCATTAGTGCAAGACAATCGCGCATCCGCCTTCCCGATGATTTAATGATGGATGACTGCGGTCTGCAGCTACCTATCGTAACTACTACCTATGGCTACTGGACTATAAATAGTTATTTTGATTTCTAGACGTTAGCCTCGTAACATTATTTTATATCGGACTGCCAATACGAATGTCTGCAGGTTCAAATCCCAAGGGCAGACACCTCTGACTTTTCTAAAATCATGTATGTATTCTTTGTGAATTTATCGTTCGCTTTAATGATGAAGGAAAACATCCTGAGGAAACGTGCACATCTGAGAAGTTCTCTATAGGAATTTCGAAGGTGTGTGAAGTCTACCAATCCGTACTAGGCCAGCGTGGTGGACTAAGGCCTAATACCTCTCAGTAGTAGAGGAGGCCCGTGCTCAGCAGTGGGCAAATATATAATACAGGGCTGATATTATTATATTATATAATAAAGGTAACAGATCACATTAAAATATTACTAATCCACGAATAATGATTTTAGAATAGCTTTATAATTCAAATAAAATAATAACGTAGGTAAGTGCGTATTTCATAGTACATTAAATATGCATATAATGTAACTGTACATAACGTAACAAACTTAAACCCACATTGAACCAAAAATATAAATAAGTATTTAATTTTAAAATTATACTGATACATATCGGAACCATTGCCATATTATTCTATTAACTCTTATATTAATACAAAATTAGCCGCTATCACGGATCATTAAGCTCAATAACCTTATAAAATTATAAGTGGTCCCTTTCAAATAACTTAATTAATAAAGGCAGGGGATATAATTCACGAGCGACATTAGGTCGACTTAAAGTGCTTCTTAAGATTCTTTTATGCAAATATTGTTAAAAATATCGCCTACCTCCTGAGAATAAATTAATTGAGGCCACACTTGTACGTGGCATATTCGTGCATTAAAGTAATGGATGAGGGTCGCTCCATCGAGAACATCTAATTATTTAACAAAACTCGTAAATTAAATTATTTCACTTATCTTAATGATAATATTAATAATACTATATTTAAAAGGTATTTTATAAATCAATTTAGTTATAAAACTCAGCAAATATCTTATCTTAATTCATTATTAACTATTTTTATCCTTTAACCCAATTAAACTTAAATTAGTATATTTAAGATAAAATTAAAACATAGACATCCTTTTAAGATGTTATCAAAATAAAAATAAATTCCTAATAAACGACTGTGCTCAGTGTTAATACGCATTTAAGATAATATATTTAACCGTACAAAAATAAATGTCCACCTAATAAATCGCACCACGGCTTATCGACCTTCGGGCCTGACAGTAGGCCCCGATAAGGAGAACCTTTTGGGACAATGGTTACGTATCACTAAACCTTGTAGTTTGCGTTAAGAATCCCGTATCTTGTCACAGAGAAACTACACTCGGATGAGATTTAGTTTTTGTGACTCCAGTGGTTTTCGGACGGGCTTGAGTCAAGCGTAATCGGCGTTGCATCTTAATTTAGTTGTCTTGTATTGTGGGAGGCAACGCGCGGAGACATAACCTAACCCACTACGAAGGCAAAGGGCGACCGACGACCGTCTCCGCGTGACGCATATATTGTCGTATTTATTACACGTGCGCGTATAAAAACGAATTTATCCGTTTAATTGGACAGACATCAGCAATAATAGTTTCTAGATAGAGTGCGATCGTTACATCAGAAAGAAATACACACAATTTATTTTAAGATTTTCAACTAACTCACCACATTTATAAACTCTTGAAAGGTGATGGCGTTGCTTGTCGCACTACGGGCTTTGTCTAATAGTATCTGAAAACATATAATAGCTTATAATTAACCCATTTTAAGCATAAAACATATTATATATGTAATAGAACTTACTTCTCGCTTATGACCAGGCACCTGAGCTACGAAATCTGGATGTTGAAGAGTTTGCAAGAAATCAGGCCACGGAATCTCACCGAAACCTTCCGGGTCGAACTGCAATAATCATAAGCGACATGTTTAATTCAAACGTCGTTCCGACTCCCGACACAGTCACGTCTATAAACACCTAATTATAATTTCAACATAGCATCCCGACTGTCATAATCACGTGCCATCTAACAGTTCACACTTGTGCGTACTTCGGTTATAACATTTTCATTCGTTTCCAAAAACAGTGGCACAAAAAATACACAAGCGCCCCTATCTTCTCCTACTATTATCTCTATGCATGGTACGTGACCACACATCGTTTGATCGCAGGCGCTACTGCCGCGTCTTATTGTTCAAAATATTTTAGCCCGAGCTATTATACATTTTAATAAGTCAAAATCGGAGATATTCTTTGAAATTTGTGAATCGTAAAAGTTAAGATTTTTAACGAAATATATCTAATACGAACGTTGTTTATGATGTGGTGTCACCCGAGCAGTGTTTTTTAATGATCACTTTAAAATATGATAAACTACTGTTGTAGACGCCGATTTCAAAGCAAATTTATGACTTGTAAAAATTCTATGCAGTTGACCAAAATTTTCGAAAAGTTGGCTTAATCTGTTTGTAGTTTCACATGATATATTAAATGAGCAATGGCTATATTGCATATTATTTTACTTACTCGGTCAAACAAAAGTCGCCATTTCTGCAACAATAAAAAAAAATAACATTTATCATAATATTATAAAAATATGTATGTAAGTATACATATTTTATAAAATTAGAGTTAAATGGATCCTTTACAGATATTTACAAGTAAGTCATAATTGATACTTACAAAATATTTACAAGTAAATTAAATAAACGGCATTGTTTAAATCTTATGCTAAACTTACGTCATGCATCAACTCCCTTCGGATCTCCGCCTCGTCCAATTCCGAACCGAGGTCCGTGTGATCCGTGTCATAAAGCGGCTCCGCGGCACGGGACAGCGAGCCCAGCGAATCCCTAGCCGAAGCAAGGGAACCCGTGACTGTGGGAAGCACTCCTGCTTCGATCCCGGACTCCATGGAAGTATTGTTCGAGAGAAGAGTGGAGGGCGCGGGTGCGGCCGGCGGCGCGCGCTCCTCGCCGCCTCTGCCCACCCACACAGACATCTTGTTGGCAACACCATCCACTCTACTGCACCGGCGGCTTCACAACTCAAATACCATGTACATATTTTCGGGAAATGTTTCACCGATACGTAGTATGATGTATATAATTTATGAATAGGCCACCATTTTCTTATTCTCTCGTATGGATAGTTACAATCTTATCGACTAGATATAAATAATGGTAACAGGGTAAAATTCAGTGAGCCAAATCTGACATAACTTCCTAATTTAGGACAGAACAAGTGCCTAGTTGGTGGACGATATCACGTTACATTAAATATACATTAGGCAGAAATGGACAGAAACTAGCAAAATTACAATTATCGTGTAAAATGGAGTAGGTTTATAAGGCACGTTGATTTTTCTTGTAACCAACTTTTATAACACCTGTAACAAGGAAAAACTTTACGATAATTATTTAGTTTCAAAATACTACGCTCCACTTGCACATGAAATCACCAGTAATGGAACAAATAAAATTCAAAATCGAAAACGAACAAAAGTAGGTACCTACTACATCGTATTATTACTGTCCAATTCACCAAATTAACACTATTTATCGCCATTACATCACCGTACAAGTTCAGCTATTCAAAAATCCCCCTGTTATTATTTAAATACGTTATTCGTACTTGACCTGTTTTAAAAACAATGCGATTTATGTTTAAGCGACCTTGCTCCTAACGTTTGATTAGAACTTTCATGGTTTTTGAAACAGCTGTCGATGTGAACTCGTTGCGTACGTTTATTTCGTGGTAATGTGCTAAATCGGCGTTACCTCAAATATCTGTAAAGTTTGCGAATTTTTTTTTCCATTTCTTACTCGTTAAATAGTAAATTTTCATACCTCCGCTTTGAATAAATAATAGCACAGTAAAACTTTATATCACACATTATAGTAATAAAGAATTTGAGATAGTATTAGTGCAATACGTTCAAAAATAGACATTGCTTAAATATGAGAAAAGAAAATAATACGTTTAGGTAATAGTTATACATCGGATTTCTTTGAATTTGTTAAATATTCTAGGTACTGACATAATTTAATTACATGATAATTGATTAAAAGCTCTCTCTTATAATGAGGAAACTTGTGAATATTTGGGGTAAAATTCATATTATTGGCGTAATGATATTTCTTATGACGCAACTTAAAATGAATATTAAGACGTTGATTTATTTACTGCTCTATAAATTATTACTTAAGGTGAGTCGACGTCGCGCAAAAAGCTAGTCAAGGAATAGGTCAAAACACTACGTATTACATACAGTCGCTTAGGAATATGAGTAAGAATAATATGTTTAAAGAAAACAATAGATATCTATAGATACAATTAAGTAGAACTGTAGGCAAGAACCTCTCCAGTAAACATCAGTGTTGACACTAAATACCTATTCAATAAGTTCATATTATACACACGCGCCACGTCCGTAATTTGAATCTTGACAGATCCATATCTATTACATAATAAAATATGTCGGCTAAATTGCGGAAGCAGATAATTTTTGTCTGATTGGAATATATAATACATTCATAAAGGCATACATCAATATTCCTTGAAGCTTATGAACGCAGAGCTGCAAGCTGTCAGGCTACATGCAAGATACTAAATTAAAGTTTATTGCATTTGTACGTATCCTAAAAATATATTAATGAAAAGTCCAACCTATTATAATACGAAGTCCCCCGCCGCGTCTCTATGTCTATCGGAACGTAATACACCTAAAACTAATATCGATGAAATTTAGTATGGATATAGTTTGAAACTCCGGGAAGGATATAGTCTACTTTTATCCCGAAAAAATATATAGTAGGATTTTTGTCACAGAAAAACTGTTTTACGCGGCCAAAGCCGCAAGCAAAGGTAGTTCTGTTTCACACGACGATAAAATAAATTGCATGCATTCTGTCACGCCTACAAAGAGTTAGATTTAAGCTTAGTAAATGATTATTTCGCAACTTTTTTATAACAACAAACTGACAATTACCACTGTACCTTATGGTTATCGGCTAGTCGTTTAAATATTGGCCCGTTTTAGTAAATGGATGTAGAGCTACTCGCCGTAGCAGTTTTTCAATCATAAATTGGTACAAAATGCATGTGATCCATAAATTACAAACGTCTTGATTCTAGTTATAATTGTGGTAACGATTTGTTATAAAATATGAATTATGAAATACTTACTATATAACGTCTCATCGGCGGGCTTAATAAATCAATTAACATTTTTAGAACAAATATGCGATAGGAGAATAATTATTGTTTGTGAATATCTTGTTGATATTTGTTTACATCATAGTACGCAGTACGAAAAGCTTAAACTTCTACAACTACACATGAAAAAAATACGTGTAGCTAAATAAAAGCATAAACTCTACATTGCATCATTTTACGTAAACCGTCTGCCATCTCTGACAAAGTTAGTTAGAATTCATAATTTAATTTTCGTACTAGTGAGATAGGCAATCAGCCACGGGTGAAAAACGTGAGTCGAGGAGGGCTTCAACCCTCTTCCCGTTTCTATGGCAACGGACCGCAATTTCATACCCCACTTAACTCTCGCACATACGACTCGAACACGTGATTGTAATTTCTTAAGTTATTGAATGCAATGCTCAAAACTGACTCAAATATTTAATTGAACCGGGGTCCCGACTTCTAATAAGTTGTAAAATAGGCACTTACATAGACTACATTACATAGTTTTGTAATATTTTGCAAATATGAAGGATATGTTTACGTAATTTTTATACTAAAACATAATTCATTTTTGTATGAAAACATTTAGTTAAGTACATAGTAACACTTTATAAATTCAATAACTTAAGATTTTTTTAAATAACGCGATGCCGCGTTTACTTAAATTCAAATTGGCCCCACATGACTGAACTACGGTATAACCAATGAAAACAAACCGTGACACAAAACATAACCAATAAACACTTACCTTTAACAAATTCCCTAAACGTCCACATAGCTATCATAAAAGGAACTTCACGGTAAACTCCATTTCCAAAATTTCATGTTTCGTGTCAAGAACACATTAGGCCTAGCGATGCGGTGGGTATTTATTGTACGTCAAAACACTAGCGGCAGTGAAAGTGAGAATGGCGTCCGGATTTCCGCGCATGCGTAGTGTTGGGAACACAAGAGGGTATGAAATATGCATAGAGATGCTTTTCAAGCGGTTTATTGCATGTGATCAGGACGACCTGTTATGCTACCGCGTTTAGACATAGTAACCTACGGTTAAACTGCAACAGTTCAACTAAAATGATAGATGGCATTATATGGATCTATCTCATATTTGACCAAAATAAAATTTACGTTTATTTAAGTATAATATTACTTACATTTTTAACTACTCCAGTACTTAATTAATTGGTTTAACTTTAGCTTAAAGTATTAACTATCTAAGTACTCAGATAATCTTAATCAACATTAGAAAATAGCTTAAATTTTATCAGCAAAACTGTGTTGTACCAATTGTACCAAAATCTGGAACTGCTTTACTCTTCTAATACTGTGTTGGAGAATATTTGGGCTCGTATGGCATAAAAACGCAAATTCAATGGGAAGCTATAATATTAGCAATATATCTACTATCGATGGACCAGGCCTACTAAAAAAGAATGTATGATTAGATCTTTGAACCATCATTCTAAGCAGTTCATACGGTATATGTGATATAACTTTTGCTCGCGGTTTCGCCCGCGTAAATGAATTTACCGGGATAAAAGTCCCGCTATTATTTTCCCGGGCTAGTAATATTTGTCCTAATCAGGGTTTCAAACTATCTCCATACAGAGGGAGACGAGCTATGTATCCTATAGCGGAACATCGCCACCCTCCACACCACAATTGTTAAAAAGACAAACAGGATAATTTGTAAATAAAAATGTGAAAATATATTCCAACTTTGTAAATCATTATAAAAACGATCTTCATACCAAATTTCATCGAAATTTTGAGATTATCGCGTTTAGACAGGCAGACAGATGCAAAGGGGGACTTTGTTTTATATTTTTTAAAACTTAATAAGATGATTCAGTTATATATATTTGTTGGGTAATTTCAAGCTCTCCTAAGAAATAAATTTTCCCCGTTTTGAAACATTTTTTATTGATGCTCTGCTGCTATTGGTAATTGCGTGATGTTATATAGCCTTCCTCGACAAATGGGCTATCCAACACTAAAATATTTTTTTAGCGCATTCAAACAAACAAATAAACAAACTCTTTAGCTTTATATTATAATAGTATAGATTTGAAATAAAGTCGTTACTTATGTTGTTACATTTCTACAATAATAAGTAGAACTTTGACATGCATTAAGCTTTCTGTGAAGAAGCTTTTGTAGAGAAGAAAATTTTCCTAACGACATGCTGTTTTATTTATCTTTTTACTGATAGAGGAGGAACTATTCGATAAGATGTGAAATCAAAAATAAAATCCCAAGTACCAAGTTATACGTACAGTCGGTTACATGCAAAAAACGCACTAATTTCTTCGTGCAGTATAAGGTGCATTCGCTTGGATAAGAAGATCGTATAACATAATACCGTGAAACTTTGGGTATTTTTCACTGTTAGTCACATAGGCGGCGTAGTTTGTTTTTGACCCTGCCCTATATAACATATCCGATGTTACGACCAAGAACATGTGCGCTATGAGCAGTGACACCAAAAATTAGAATTTCGCAATTACAACACAACACTAGTCTGGACTTCTACTTGTTTTTGTGGACCTTATCTTAGAAACTTTACAAGCGTTATTAAAACGTAGTCCATACTTATCATGCAAACGCCCGGTCTTATCTAAGGGTTTTAAATATTTATAAAGATATTATCATCTGTTCTTAGCGTAGCGAAGGTATAAGTAATTGAAAATGTCAAATAAAGTAAGTATCTTTAATATTTATTAATATAAGTAATATAAGGTCGTCCGTCCACCTTGTAGGCACCTACAAGGTGGACGGACGACCTGACTAAGGTCGCAGGAAGTCGCTGGATGCAGGCCGCTTCCATCAGGTCCGTGGAGATCCTTGGGGGAGGCCTATGTTCAGCAATGGACTTCCTGTGGCTGAGATGATGATGATGATGATGATGAAGTAATATAATCTAATATTTATTAATATATATATATTTTTTATTTATTAATATAATATAATCCACTGCACTACCCTCTCTTTCTATTTCTCGTTTTTATATCCATCCCATGGTTGTCTGGAAGACATTGCCTAGAGCGATAAGACCGCCATTTGTACATGTGCCTTTTGTCTTTCTTTTCTTCTTTGTATCATTTTTACAATAAAGAGTAAAATAAATAAATAAATAAAATATTTACTAGTTTGTTTGTAGAAAGTGTCGGTATTACTTAAATATTCTGTGAAAGAAAATTATTCGAGCCTTCTCTTAAGTTCTCACTAATCCGTCTGAATTTCGTCGTATGCATTAAAGAACATGCCTGAGATATAATAAATAATATATTCAATTCTTCTGTCATCAATCTTCAGAACACTGATTGATATTAATGTTAATTAATGATTGGACTAAAATAAATATTGTAATAATAACATAACATATGAAGCGCCTTATAATTCAATAGGAGCAATGACGCAAAAAGAGTTTTCATGGACTGTAGTTGAAATTGTGATTATTATGTACTGAATGCTAAAATAAATAAATAAATGCTGTAAATTAATGCTGTGAATGCATAATTTATAACTATGAACAATGTTTACCTATATAATCGTCCCTTTGTATTACATATTATTCTAGCATATCTAGTTTATCTAAAGTTCATCTAACGGAATAACAGCCAAACCCAAAAGATTTTATTACGTTCTACGTTATTACGCAATTAAGCATTCAAAAAACAGTTAAATGAACATAAAATATTGTTAACAATAATAGAAAGTACCTAGGTACTTATAAATAAAAATGCCCAATCGTAACATAATAATATTATATTGTAAGTTTATTTACTATTATTATTATACTGTAAAACTGGATAATATTTTAAGACTCAAAAAATTATTCTTCAACCTTTCAAATTAAAATATTTAGCAGCTTTAGTAATAAACGTTTGGTTCCAATAAAATAAGCTTTACAAGACAGAGAATATTCTTCTTTTTTTATTAGGAACTACCATGTTTGTTTGGCTACAAAACGTTTTTTGGTTTTAATTATGTATCATTGTGTACTTTTTGTGTATGCACAAATATTTATTCAAATATAAAAAAAAGTTATAATATTTCTTTTTAGTAGGTGTAGCAAAGAGAATTATAATTGTAGAAAATAATATGTACTTTTTTAATAGCAACACCAAATACAAATGTCAAAATAAATTCCGTCGTGGAGTTCGTCGTGAAAAAATTATGTAAGGATAAATAAAAATAAAGCGAAATTCCATGTTGTGATATCCACAATCCTTTTTTAATATTCTATTATGCCTACTGGCCGTGCCGCATTGTTTTTGCGGCGACTGTCGACGGGTGACAACAGATTTAAAAGTATAAATCTAAACCAAAACACTACTAAAGAACCGCATATTTCCAACGTAGTTTGCATTAATAGGGATTTTGGTCTGCAGAAAAGGTGCGTATATTTAATAACAACAATAGTTAATTATGTGTCCAATAATATACATATTGATTTAAATCCAGAAAATATGTTGTCGGGAAACTATTTAAGTTACTGTTACGTGACCTTGTTATTGTTTACTGTTCAAGCTTACTCTAAATTACGGGAAAAAAAATGAAAATACTATGATACAAAAGTATCTGTTTACTATTTATACTTATAATTTTTTTGAGAAATAGAATTCTTTTTATTTATTTAAAACCGTGACAAGTTAGCGAATCTTTATAAAGAGAATGTATAATGAAAAGGTAATGTTTTATTCTTATGCCATGATAATATATTTTTATTGGATGTTGGTACAAGGTAAGGTCATTACCATTGCTATTTGGCAATGCCATTTGCCAAGAGTAATCAATATCTTTGGATTCAAACTGAAATAATTAATAGCCCTGTAGAACAATATAAATAGGAAGAGTATTTAGTTTCAACACTGCAATGACAGGTGTGCTAAATGAAATGGAAAATATAAGTAGCTAGCAATTTCCCTGTATAACATAGTAACATAATAGTAAAGTACTGAGGAATATATACATTGCCCGCAGGGTCTGTTCAATTAGCCATAATAATTTAACAACTCTTCAACTGAAAAGGAGTATCAGCGACACTAAGATCAGAATGACGACTCCATCAGATCCACCAGAAGCTGCAAAACCAAAACACACAAATCGGCTGATATCCGAAAAGTCTCCATACTTACTACAACATGCTCATAATCCTGTACAGTGGTACCCTTGGGGTCAAGAAGCCATTGATAAAGCTAAAAGAGAAAATAAATTGATCTTCCTTTCTGTTGGCTATTCCACATGCCACTGGTGCCATGTAATGGAAAAAGAATCTTTTGAAAACGAGGATGTTGCCAAAGTGATGAATGAACATTATGTCAACATAAAGGTAGACAGAGAAGAAAGGCCTGATATTGATAGAGTCTATATGCTGTTTGTTATGGCCACAACTGGCAGTGGTGGTTGGCCTATGTCTGTTTTCCTCACCCCTGATCTAAAGCCTGTTACTGGTGGCACCTACTTCCCTCCTCAAGACCGTTGGGGCAGACCTGGATTTAAAACTATCCTTTTAAGTCTTGCTAAGAAGTGGAGAGAAAACCGTGATCAATTTGTAGAGGCTAGTTACAATATCATGGATGCCTTACAGAAAATATCTCTTGTGTCTGAAGGGGAGGCACAATCATCGGTTCCTGATGAAGGAACTTGGGATAAATGTGTTCGCAGATATATGTCCATATATGAGCCAGAATTTGGAGGGTTTGGCACAGCACCAAAATTTCCTCAAGCTTCGATTTTTAACTTTCTTTTCCACTATTATGCTCGGGACAAAACTCACCCAGAAGGCAAGAAATGTTTGGACATGTGTTTATACACTTTGACGAAAATTGCAAAAGGTGGTATCCATGACCATGTATCCAGTGGGTTTGCTCGTTACTCAGTTGATAATGACTGGCATGTACCTCATTTTGAGAAAATGTTATATGATCAGGGGCAATTAGTGGTCGCCTATACTGATGCTTATCTTGCAACTAAAGATGAATTCTATGCAGATGTGGTCCGCGACATTATTAAATATGTGAACAGAGATTTGAGACATGAGTCAGGTGGATTTTATAGTGCAGAAGATGCCGATTCGTATCCTTCATTTGAAGCATCACATAAGAAGGAGGGAGCATTTTGTGTTTGGGAATACCAGGAATTAAAGTCTTTGTTAAATGACAAAAAAATTAATTCAATTTCTTATTTGGATATAATTTGCGACTACTTCAGTGTTGAAGAAGGAGGTAATATTTCACCAGATAGTGATCCCCATGGTGAGCTGACAAATAAAAATGTTTTAATTATTTATGGAAGTAAAGAAGATACAGCTAAAAAGTTTGGTATAACTCTTGATCAGCTTGAAGAAGTCCTCAAAGAATCTATCCAAATTTTGTATGAGGAACGCCAAAAAAGGCCGCGCCCACATCTGGATTCGAAAATATTATGTTCTTGGAATGGTTTAATGCTCTCTGGATTAGCACAAGCTGGTCAAGGTTTGAGCGACAAAGATTATGTAGAAGATGCCATAAAGACAGCAAACTTTATTAGAGATCATTTGTATGATGCATCCAATAAATCATTGTTGCATTCCTGTTATAGAGCCGATGATGGATCAATTGCTCAGACGTAAGTATTATTTCAAGAATAGCAAAATAATACGAGAGATTAATATTCATAAAAATAATTATTTGATTTTTAGCGAGCAACCAATCAAGGGATTCTTGGATGATTACGCATTTTTGATAAAGGGTTTGCTGGACCTTTATGAAGCGTCATTAGATTTACAATGGCTTAAATGGGCGCGCGAACTCCAGGAGACGCAAAACGAACTGTTTTGGGACTCAGATAAAGGAGGTTACTTCACTTGTTCTGCAGAAGATAGTACAGTGGTTTTGAGGTTAAAAGAAGGTAAGTACTTCTAAATTATCATTTAATTACAATCACTTATTACCACAGTGGCATCAGCCACTACCTAGTGGTACTGTCCAAATAGACCTCTATTTGGACAGTATCCCCGGCCTGTCGTAAGAGGCGACTAATAGGGGCCACGAAGGGGGTCGTCGGCGGGCAGCAGGGGGCTGTCCGCCCTAGTGCATTTTTGTGCACTTTTGCACATGTTTCGGTTGACCCCCGGGATGGACGGCAGCGTGTAGTTGGCCTCATGCTGCCGTAGATGCCGAGGGCGTCCTTCGGTGCGCGGGGCTTCTGAGCCCCCCCCCCCCATAGGAGACGGGCCGCAAGGCGGCACCGCGCAGGGGCGGCTGCGGACGAATACTTAGACACTTCCGTCAGAGGAAGCCCGCAGTCGTCCCTAATGCGCCGAAGAGGGCCACCGCGGAGTTTTAGCTGGTAGGCCGTGCATAGGTTAGCTGTATAATAGGGTTAGGGACTCGGCCCGGCGGTCGCCCGAAGGTCGTCATCAAATCCGGGCGGCTCAACGCCAGGCTGTAAGGCACGGTTACCCCAGCATAACCGCTCAGTCGCCCCCCCCGAAGGCTGGGCGGTAGTAATAAGGGACTTTCTCCACGAAACCAAAAAAAAATAAAAAATGTCTATACTTAAATCCAATATTATGCCTATGAGTGTAACCAGTGCCACATACGTAAATGTTGCTGTAAAGCAAGGAATACAGGATATTGCAACCAACGAGATATTTCAGATTGGTCTGTTCTTTCCAGGCACATTGTAATGACGACCGAAAACTCTAATTTTAATAATTTTAAAATATTCCATTTACTTATTCACTAACCTAAAATGTATGTAAAATTGCTGTAGAATATGCGCACTCCATAATCAATTAGTAAAACCTACGAGTAGGCTTCCCATTTTAAACTCGGGTACCGCACGCGATTAATTTCGAACAAGTAAAAAATTCACGTATACTTTCAGATCAAGACGGCGCCGAGCCATCGGGCAATAGCGTCTCCTGCCATAATCTGCAACGCATCGCTGCCTATGCAGACAAGAGCGCCAAGCCCGAAGGCGGAGAGAAAGAAAGGGACATGGCTAAAAAGATCCTCGTCACTTTCGGCAAACGGCTCAAGGATTCCCCTACCGCGCTGCCAGAGATGATGTCGGCGCTTATGTTCTACAATGATTCTCCTACTCAGGTTTCTGAATGTGTTCATTTTGTAATTTGACTGACTACTTGATTTTAAAATATGAACCACCTGTAAGGTCACTGTATTATAGGTTTGTTTTTTAACTCTTTCTTCTCAATTATTAATTCTACATGGTAAAGACTTTGCCGCCCTCACACCCGCCACAACAACTCCTGTAAGCCTGGATCAGCAGTGGCACGCATTTTATGACACCGAGCGGTGAAGCTCGGCGAGTCTTAGGGAAAACTAATTTGTCTTTATCCCGCAACGAAATTAATCAAATAGAAAGATAGGGAGGAGTTGGCATTATTACTCTACATGGTGGTGTAGATTAATATTTCCAACGTGTAGTATGGTACACTACAATACTACTTGAACTTTGTGCGCATTTTTCCTCTTATGTGATGAGTGTGACGCCTGTATCGTGGCGGCCAGGTGCTGATCTCGGGCGGGTGCTCGGACCCGCGCACGCTGGCGCTGGTGCGCGCGGTGCGCTCGCGGCTGCTGCCGGGGCGCGTGCTGTGCGTGGCGGACCCCGCCGCCGACGCCGCCGGTATGTCCGACATACGTGAGTCGCACGATCTGACCTCTATATATACTCATCCACCGCCGTAGACGACTCTCATCCCTTCTTTCATCAAATGTGAAAATGGACCAATAAAAACAATTTTTTTGGCATTTTTACAAATGGCATAATATTTCGAATTGTTTTTTCCGGAATAGGATCAAAGATTAATATTTCTTATTGAAAACTTTTGTTGGCCAGTCTAGTGTCCAATATGCATGTCTTCACTGGGACATTTTGTTGAGACAAAACATACGCTTACATGTTTAGTAACGCGTTTATGACTGATAAATATTCAAAAGTACTGAATTCTACGCATCTACGCGGTACGATGTAACGCGTTACGCACGTCATGTAGTTAACAACTTATAAATGACAATCAATGCCGTTAAAAGAGTGCTTCCGCATTGATTATGTCTGAGGTATTATAATAATTGTTGGAACTATACATTAAATTTACTATTACGTTTTGGCGACGTGACACAATTAAAAATCTGGTGATTATGAATTAGTGAAAACATAAACAGTAGTATAGACTATTAATATAATAGAATTGAATTAACTAAAATACCAAAGCATTTATTATAATATCAGCCCTATATTATATACTATCCGACTGCTGCCTTCTCCACTATGAGAGGGATATGCTTAGTCCACTACGCTGGCCTAGTGCGGATTGGCAGACTTGCACAGTGCACAGACGCTCTCAAAATTCTTGGAGAAATTTTCAGATATGCAGGTTTCCTTACGATGTTTTCTGTCACCGTTAAACCAAGCGATTTATTATAGGTTACAAATGATGCTTATGTATTTACATTATATTATTTAATGTTTTCCAGTGTTGAACCGCGTGAGGGCCTCCGATGTGCCGACTGCTTACGTGTGCAGGCGGTACGCGTGCTCTCTGCCGGTCACTGACGTCAAGCAGCTAGAGAATTTGTTAGACGAGTCACCTACTGCTGCACACGCCGCAAAGAAAAACTAAAGTTTCATTCATTAACATTTCACCCGATAACTAGCGTTGCCTTGAACATTTTACTCCGCTATGTTTCAATTAATATAATAATTGTGGCCCCAAAACATTAAATATTTACTGTGTAGTTAACAATAAAATTTTGAATAATTGTTTGTCAGGTCATATGTAATCTCCATGAAATAGCAATAAAAATAATTTTGATGAAGTATCAGCTTTTAGGAAGCCATAATAATAATACTTTTATGAAAATAGTCATTCTAAGGTCTAATAGTAAGTAGTTATTATTTAAATATTATTTCGATGTTGCTAGATCTAGATAACCGCTTAGTAAATGGCGACTTGACATTGTTTTATATCGCATATTTTATAAATTTGTTTATTTGTAAGAAAATTGTTCAAGGTTAAGCTATTGTAGGTGTCGTTAACTATGCAGATAGAGTTGGTTTTAATATCTGAATATACATCTTAATAGCATATTATGATAATTAATAATCATAAAAATTGGTTGTACTTACATTACTAAATGTATTTACTATAGGCATAAGGGCCTTTTTCATGACGTCGATTACATATAAGACTAACAAGGCTCCCAAATAAATGCTAATCAAATGAGCTGTATACACATAGCTACTTATCATCTTGCAGTTAACATTTGCTTAAACATCGTGAAAGAAGTCTTATAACTCAAAAATCGAATTCATCAAAGTGCTGAGTGCTTAGCATAATAATTATATCTTGTTACCATGTATCCATTAGTCGCCTCGAATCCATTTAATCATTAGAATGTAAAGTTTGTCTCGAAATGTTCACACCCTAGTCAACAAAGATAGTGAACTCGATAGATCTGGTAAATAGCTCACAGATTAAGATAAATCATGCGCAATAAATTTGAAAAAATAACATTATTTAACATTCAATTTGTAGCTATTAAACGTAAGCGAACACTATTCTAATCTCTGAAAATATAATGGCTTGTATAATTGTATTTCATACTTAGAAGTCATTAGGATTATGTACCTAATCTTTGGAACTTCCTATACTGTTATTATTTGAACTATTCTATGCTTTCTGACATCTCATTTTTTACTTGTTTACGTGAACGGTTTGGGATATTAATTTTCTCTTTTCTCGAATAGGCGTATTGCGGAATTGTAAGGCTGAAATAAGAAAGGCTATTTGGAAAAAGTAGTCTGATTGTAATGTGATAGTAAATTAAAGTGTATCTTGATACCATTTTGACATAAACGGGTACTAATTTGGTATTGATGGAATTAAAAAAATATTTATATACTCGGACGAATGTCATATAATGACTCGACAGCCTTTGTGTTGTAAAACGTGAACCACATTCGTTTTCATTATTTATTCACTTTTTATTTCTTCTCTTTATATTAATTGTATTGTTTTGCTAGAAGCAAAATTGTTTTATGTTTAATTTTGTAATATTTTATTAAATATATTGAAAGTTTTCCTGATGTTTTACTAACGAAACAACTATGTAAACAATCCTTTCGATAACCAACACCCTAAACGATTCTAGACATTTAGTGTTACATTATCTTTTTTTGTAACAGCTATCTATTCTGCTATAACTCATAAATATATTCTAAAACATGTTTTGCGAGGACATTTGGTTAGAAATAAAATTATTTCGTTTTCAATTTTTTTTATTGAGTTCCAAGTAAAGTTCATAAATGAAACTATGACACGATTGCTAACATGGTCTAACGCCTTGTCGAATAACTAAACATTTGACTGCTTAATGTAATCATACATCAAGTATATGTTATATGTATTATAATAGGTATTTATAAAATTACTATGTAAAGCAGCGTACATAGCAATAAAATATATATTATACGTCGCATTTGGCAATTAAGTTGTCCACACAAAAAAAGACTTGTTTGTTACATAATTTGCACAGGACAAGATCAAAATTTCCAGCGAAGGTAAAACAATAGACTCCAAGAATACTTTATTGTTCTATGTGTCTATATGTCTTAACTATTAACTTTGTTATTATTAGTAAGTAGTCAAGACAGTCTAAACACTTAAAGACTGTTCAAATTAATGTGAAAATATTAACACTTATTTTAGATATTTACTACAAGACCAGAACGCATACACATAGGTAATATATTGTCATAAATTATATTCTCGTGATTAAAATGATATAATAATAATCAACTTGCGGTATATCACAATATCAGCGTTCTCTAGATATTTTGGACAATTGATCAGGTTCGGATCCCATTATAAATTGTTAAATGCATAAAGGTTTTAATACACTAGCAAATGATAATGATTAATAAAAATAAAACATATTTTACATTTACAAGCATTTGGGAAATATTCCAATAGTGAATTAATATTAATTGCTTGACGATAAAAATATTTATAGTAATTGTAATCCCTGCAACTGCAACTACAATTTTTATTCAGTATAATTTAATCTTTGCACCAAAAGGGAATTCTAAAGGGGTATCGAATATTTACTCGCACAATATTTAGTAAGTATTAAAATGTAATATATCATTTAAAATAAGGGCACGGTCAGATAATAAGCGTTTATAACTACGCTGTATTTTAATGAAACATTAGTGCGTTTGATGTTATAACACGCGTTAGGTACAAATATGGATACAAATACTGAAACAAATCTTACGCATTTTTATCTAGCTCTGAACGCATACCACCTGAACGCGCCGTTATCTCCACACAAAATAAAATACATACAACTAACTACATGGTTTTACAAGTCATAAATAGTAATTCAGTCATAAGTTACGAACTATTTCTACTTAGAATCAACTCACATTGACACAGAGTCTAAGCGTCACGTCGCGTTCTCTTTTTCTAAGCAAGCGCATAGACGCATGTCTTCGCGCGATAACGCTCGCATAAGCATGCTCGGATCATAGTGCTGGATCAGGTCAAAGACTTGAACATTCGTGAATGGCGCCCGTGCTTTACAGTGTACAATGGTTGATATCGATCTTATTATAATTGCTCTTATATCTGAGGAGGAAGAAACTAAAATTATACCAGAAGCTGTACGGAGAAAAAGAAATCGAAAATTTTGGGTTGTAATATAGAAATTCACAGGGAATACATTTTTCGTCTCCATCTATTATCGCGCACTTGCCTCGTCGGATTTCGGCACTGTGGTAAGTCTGGTGTGGGCGGCGTCTGACGCGTCACTGCGCGCGAGTAACGCACGGCGACGCGCGTTTCTATACTTGCATAACACAAATTTTATACCTTAATAATGAGAAAATAGAGATAAATATGCTATAGGCAAAAAACATGACGGGTCGCAACGCCTCGCGACTGCGCCAATGTGAGTTGAGCCTTAAAACCATCCCAGGGTGTGTACGTTGAGAAAGCATTTATATAAGTTCCTATAATAGTTTTCGATTTCAGTTCAAGTGATATCAGTAGTTTAGCATCACTGGCATATCTTACTGATCTGTCATGTATATGACAGTATATACGTAGTAATAATCAATATTTAAACTAATAAACAATTTGAAAATGTAATCAATAACAGATACGTATTTTTTTTAATACAGACCCTAAAATTAATACACATGAGCGATTAACGTTTAGCGCTTACATATTTTTTAATTTATAAAATTAGGATTTTATTTGGAAATACAGAGAAAATGTTTTCGTTATGGAAAAGGTAATAAAAACTATCCGATTCAACGAAAGCGCTTATGAAGTGAGGATTTCTTTTAAATATGCGTAAATAAATAAGCGCTTGTGTATCATGGTTTAGAAAAGAATCAATTTTCACAATTATATGACCTTTACACATCGCAAGTTTCGATAGAAATGCAAATAAAAAACAGCGAGGTAGATTAAAATGTTTGTTCAGTAGACGATTAAAGTAATAATTAATTATTATAAATAGAATACAAACAGACACACTCACTCACACAGATAATCATAATATTTCTTAATAGGAATGATTCAATATTAGGTTTATGTTTCATTTTATTCATAATCATAGTTAAAACTATCGCTTATTACTGTACATTTTTTATGATTATACACATTAAAGCAAAAATATGTTTAAAACTAAGTATAGATTTATAATTATTAAGTTTATGCCATAATATTCATTAAACGGTGGTAGATCTTTCGTAAGCTCAAATATTATCATTGTTTTGTCTATTCCTGTCGCCAAACTCCACTGAGTATATTACAGGAAGTGTAATTTCCGAATATTATGAAATTAACCAACTCATGTACACTGAGAGACGATCGCAGAGCATTACCATACGATATATTATAGATTTCATTTCTGGATAGATTTGCAACTGTTTATGATTAAGTTACTGATTGTATAGTTAGGTTTTGATTGCCATAGTATTCCAGCGGCATTTCAATTCAACAGTAATATTAAATACTGAATTAATATTTAGCATTATTTTTTTAAAATCTATTATATATTCATGAACATGTTATACAAGGACTTGAGTGTAAGAATAAATAATATTTAACATATTATGTTAAAGCTTAAATCTAAGAATTTTGTTAACGATTCAGGACACGTGAAGTAATATGATGATGGAGATCTAATATTTATTAACTAATATCACGAGAAACCATAATTTATTTAAACTTGTCCTAATATGTATATAGTATTTTGTGTTGAAATTATATGAAACTAAACGGAGCGATACATAGCCATAAATACATATTATATTTGTTGATCCATTTATGCAGAAATACCTTAAGACACGTCACCTTCATACTCCAGCACTGTTTTATGGTAGAACAGGAGGTACCTGCAAGACAAAAGTTACTTTAGATTAAGGATCTTCCAACATTCTCATAAAAGAATAGATTATAGCTTGTTGCTTACTTCTTGATCAATTAGTAGTATGTATGGACTACGGACGTTGGTTCGAATTAGGATTCGAACCGACGTCGGGTCGAGCTACATTTTGTAAGGCTTTGGTGAACATAAGGGGATTGGCGGTACATCATTTCGCAATAATAGACTCGCTATAATAAACGCTCCTATCACAAAAATCGTCACTTATTGAAGTGTTTTCTCTCTATATCAGGGGTGGCCAACCGGTCGATCGCGACAAGTCCACTCGATCGTGGCAAAGCAAAAATATAAATACGTAGAACAGATCGCGCAACATACCTAATCACTAACTGCTGCACGCATCGTCTTGTATAATTTTTTAATCAAAATAATAATAAATTGTGCACTGAACTGTGTTGTTTCATTTAAGATTTTAAGATGTCGGTAGCTTGGTAGATCGCACAGAGTATCATCAGTGAAAAGTAGATCTTGGGTCTTACCAAGTTGGCCACCCCTGCTCTATATAATTATACATGTATATTTTTTCCGTCATTGTATTATTGTCAACACCTATTTAGGAATATAAAGTTTTATATCTAATGTTACCTCTTAATTGGTTTCCCAAGATACAGGCCCTGCCTAGTTTGGGTACTCCTGTTAATTTGCGTTATTGTTTATAATTTTCCTATAACTTTATTTATTTTTGTATATTTTAAGCTCTTATATAAGTGTGATTTGTAATAAATGTATTTGAATTTGAATTTGAACTACTTATGTTGCACTGGAGTCACATTGAAGTGACATAAGAGCAGATATTATGACGAAAAGTACGCACCCTTCGCTGTCCAAGACTTCGCGGAGCGACGCCCGAGTGATCATGTGGTCATCGCATTTGAACCAGCTGCCTTTCATTTGACGCACGTAGGCCGTGTAGTGACCGGCGTCGAGCGAACCCAAATGATTCACTACAGCGAACAGAGAGTAGCGGTTGTCTTCGAATATTCCTTCCGGCGCGTTGTTGTTATCTGCCGCACCTACGTCCACTGCTCGGCGATGCGACGACAGGAATGGCGTCAGATCTAACTCGGCAGGGAACGAAATAAAAGTGGATATCTTGCGATCAATTTGTGAGGAATGTTCAAACCGTTTTAAATGGAAACTAGCCACAATCGGCAGTGTTTCTAGGGTCAATTGTTTAGTAGATTCGCGGTAGGCTCGGCAATTCGAGCACTTGATTTTAGCCGCGGAACCCAAGTGCTCGGCTCTCGTGAAACGCTCTAGGCACGTTTGGAGAGATGTGCCGGCGATATCGAGACTTATATCCCAGAACGGATCTATTGTGGTGGAAACGCCAGAACAAGAAGTGCAAACAACATCACTCTGTAGGCCGCCTGTGAATATTTGATCGATAATGCAATTGCAGCGGCCATTTTCTTTCTTCTCCACATCTTCAACACCATTCATGCAGTGTCTGCAAATGTTAATTGTTTATTGAACACACTTACAGATGCAGAAGACTCGAGACTAGGCGTTGAGCATTTTCTACAGTGGAGGTGTTCATGCTGAGAATAGGATAGAACAAATTAAATTTTATAAATTTATCATCCAGAAAAAAATTTACTAAAAACAAACTTAATTTATAACTGTATTAGAATAATATTTTTCTTTCAACATTACCTGTGTATGACATCAAGAGTTGCTATGAAAAATTCATGAGCGTCTTGTTGTTCATATCCAGCGAGGTGGCGCGCATGTGTCCAGATCAAATGCAGGAGCCGGTGTAAAGTCAGTGGAGTTTTGGCTCCAGAATAAAACTCCTAAAAATACACATTGTACGATAGTTAGTCACAGCTTTAGACAATTTTTAACAAATGTTTAATTTAAGCTAAACAAAAAATGTACCTGAAATAGCTTAGACACCTCACATACTAAGCATTTGCCAGATCCTTGTGATTTGCATTTATGCTTTTCTCCCAAGAAATAATCTCTTAGCAGTGGAGTATGTATCAATGTCTGTAATTTTATTAAAATAACACATTATTGCACCGGGACTAAGTGTGGCTATAAGGTTTATAAATATATTTTATCAATAAAATATACAATATTCAATTTAATAAAATATCCTACTACTCTATTAATGTTCTAGCTCAACATATTATGCAATGTACTAAGAACACATCATCACCAATCACAGGAGGTCCATTAGTAATGAGGTCCATAAGTAGTAATAGGCCTCTTGCAAGTGACAGACTAGATGCAAGTTGCTTTCGACAGGTTGGCCTGGACATCTTTAGGGAAGATGTATGTTCAGTAGTGAACTATTGCATAATCTAAATTAAAATTTGTTAATGTTCTACTCACTTGAACAATACAATTCATAAAGCAGGTGGAGCCAAGGTTCTGCAGACCTCTAAGGCCAATAGTGGTGTGTTGGCTGATGACGCGACGCTTCCTGAGACGTTTTAGAGCCATTGCTTCATTGTGGTTAGGTAACCATGGTATGTATGGCACGCTCACTCCCAATGACCTGAAAGTAAGTATTGAAGTGACTCATGTACATTATTAAGCTCTAATTACTTATCTCAAAGTCTGTTACGCCTCTGCATAAAATTGGATCATGCTGTGTAGCAGAAAGGATCCAGTCCAGAAAGAAAAATATTTAATGTTGTTGAGGTTAAATTTTATACATCAATTAGAATTATTGTACAAAATGGCAGGCATTTTAAATTATAATTTTTCTTTTATGAGTTACTCAAGTTCAAGATATTTCATATTAAATACTTTCTACTAAATCACCTACATCTAAATGCTGGCACAATTTAGCTTAGGCTATTATGCATAAAATAAATTAGATAGTCATACTTACTTTGCTTCCTTCACTCTGTTGGTAAGGGCAATCTCAGTTATTTCCCTGTCATAAATGTAGTCTTGGCACTGAGCACAAAATACATTACCATAGCTCAGGTCAATGTACAGGAAATGTTTCTTTGATTTCGAGTGGTCCTGAATATGCCCAGCATAGCAACCGAAATAGATGCAGTGAAGGCAGGAGTGCATGCGTGGGCCTGGCTTGCCACAAGTAAAGCAGACACATGTTGTAGCCTGGAAAAATATTAAAGTCAAAAGCAAATGCCACAATATTATCTGTCTATAAATACAGATTGTGCATTTTTCACATACACAATGTAAAAATGTTGGGAGGAAATATTTAAGCAATAGCTAAGCCATCTTAAAATCCTTTGATACTGAGATGGCTGTAGCTCTGTAGAAAAGACAACTCCTGAGAAGGCTTTAATTGCATAATATATATTATGTACCCTATGACTTTCGACATAAGGAATACAGTAAAGCATGTGGTGTTTTAGTTGGTATAATAGTTAAGATTAAGATGAAGTTTCATATTGCAAAAACTCAAGGTCAAAAGTTAAACCAGCAGTCCTTTTGGTAGCTTCACAATATTGTCAATCAATATATTAATACCTGACTAAATATACAATTATGTCGAAAATGCTTCAATAGCAACATAATCAGTTTTTTTTACATACCAGATTTTATGTGGGGAGTGCTTACGCTATTATCATAGTATAATATTGGTTAGTGGTAGGGACATGTGATATTTTGATACCTACATCAAACAGCTGTTCTTAGGTCAAAGATCACTAATCAGCTGATTATCGTACATTTTGAGAGATGGAAATTAAAGGAAATCATTTCTGCACTAGCGACAGTTTTAGCAAAGATGTAAAAGATGTCATAAATATACAGTTTTTTGCGTGAAATTGCCTCCAAACGAATTCCGTCGCATAAATAGTCACAAGTAGCAATATATCATGTTTTATTTAGTGAGACTGTGTACGCTCACCTTATATCTTCTGGCATCAAAGGATGTACACGACACAAAAAATGCATTCACAACTTTATAAGGCTTCGTACCCTTAGCAGCTTTAAAATTATTTAAGTGTATGCAACCATTATCATTCATTATTTCAGCTTATAAAATATACCGGGTCCGACTTACAATTTATAATCTCAATACGCAAAACTCTTAAGAGTTACAATAAATACATTATACGGCACAGTAAAAAATATTTGATTGCAAATAAACTTATGTAATTCGCAAAAAAGGTTAAGAAATACAAATATCCACGGATGTATCCCAACAGTAATAAAATCTATAAATTATAATGCAAAATTGCAATTGATTGCAATGATCAATTTGAATGATGAATGTGGTGTTTTTTTCTTTGTCTTTATGGAAAATAGAACGAATGAAATGGGCTGACCGACTAATGTAGTTGGTGAGCGGTGAATGGATATTATATAATGCCGGTGCCACACACAGAATTTTTCTGTGAACAAAGACTTTGCCACACATTTGAACACAGTTACTGTAGCATGGTTGAATCTGTGGTCCTACAATTGTCAGGTAGAAGTATCAGCTGTCAAGTGTGACAGCTGACGTTTTAAAAGAGGCACCCTCCTCTCCCCTGAGCCCCTCGAGGCGCCTTGGAGATTGAACCATTGGTGTCCGTGGTCGATTTTATTAAATATAAACTTAAAACATAATAAAAGTGTTATTTATCAAAATAACCATGATACTACACGGTGTGACAGCTGAAGTTTTAAAAGAGGCAGCCCTCCTCTCCCCTGTGCCCCTCGAGGCCCCTTGGAGATTGGACCATTGGTGCCTGTGGTCGATTTTATTAAATATAAACTTAAAACATTATAAGAGTGTTATTTATCAAAATAACCGTGATACTACAGTTACAGTTACTCACAAAAATTTAATTTTTATGGCTTTTACTTTTACGTCTACATATATTCGGTTCTCCTAAAAAAAAAACTGAACTTTGCGCAAGTGTGGCAGGTTACACAAAGTTTTAAACTTTGAACGTTTTGATGTGTGGTCGAAAAACCGATACCGAATTTCAAATACGCAAACATTTAAACAAACTTTGCACAAATACGCAAATACCCGTTCCACACATGAGTTCAAAAATGTTCAAATACTTTTACTATGTGTGGCGCCGGCATTACCTGTAACATCATAATGTATGTGCCACTGCAAACCAACTTCGACAATAAATGCTTTGCCACAGACTAACTAGACAATATATTTCCATTATTTTTTTTAGTGAGAGCGACTTTCGTCGTATATTTTGTTAAGACAAAAATATTTTAGTCTTAAATTTTAGTAAGCTACTGGACTTGGTAAAAGTGTATATAGATACATTCTAAAATTATATCTAATATACTTTTTTTGGTATTTATTATTTAATCTGTGGCTCTGTCTGTATATGTGTAAATAAATATGGCTGCGCGACATTTTACAACGATGTAGACTTTGTTTACTGTTTTATAAATATTACAAGAAATGATAAGTGAATTTGAAAATTTGTCCCTTGGAGGAAACAATGCTGCGAGTAATCATGGTGATCCTTTTACTCATACCGGTAATTGAAGCATGTTCTGCTTTTTGTACACATAGAACAAGTTGTTTGATGACCTCAATGCCTAGTGTATTATTGGGTTTATATGGTGATGATACCGTTTATTTTCAGAGTTGACACCTGAGCAGCAGAAGACTTTGATTGATATACGACGTAGGAAAACAGAACTGCTGTTAGAGATTCAGGTAACGCTAATCTAATCAATCTTGAGTTGCTTGTTATCTCACGACTTGCAATTAGACACCTTACGTTGTGTATTATAAACCTATGTCCTTGTGAGCATAAAATTGACTCATATTGGATTTCTACTGTGTGTAATATCCCGGCAGCAAAAGTATGCACAGGAGAAAATTTTAATTTATTCAAATGTAAGCACAGTCCGTGTGTTCAAGTATAAAACAAAGATACAATACTTTACATTGACGAAGCATTTATTTCATGTTTTCTAACATTGGATTATTTACGCTTATTTCTAAATACTTTGATAAACTAACTTGTTACATATTCATTGAAATTAAATAGTTGTCTTGACAATTTCAAACAAAGGATCAATCTTGGATGTCTCCTCATATTATTACATAAACTGAGTATGAGATATGAAGTATATTTTACATTGAGCTATAAATAATTGAATATGATTACATATAACATTAAATATATTCTCAAAAATTAATCAACTTAGAAATACAAAACATAGTGGAATTTAAATTTAAGTATACATTATTTGACTATCTATATCGGAAAACTTCTCTTTGTGTTTGTTATTTTTATGTGCTATATGTTAATTGTAAATAAAATATATAAATGGCTAGGGTTTTACCAACTTAGTCATATGCATGTTAGCAATAGATGTGGTAAGAAAGCCACACATTAGTATACTGTGTTTATGTATATCTAATTCTCAAGATATTGTATTCAACATAAATTTGTTAGTTAAAATAATTATATTGCAAATTAATTATATAAGTCATATTATTTACCATTTTTTTTATATTGGTACTGCCATATTACATCACTGTACCTGATAGAAAGAAGAGTGGTGTCCAGAAAGACTGTTTACAAAAAGAGATGATTTTCTCTTGCCAGTCTAACAATAATGGTGGCTAGTTTGAAATTGGATACAAGCAGTTTGATCGCTCTCCAGGCAGATATAAATATCCTACCACCAGCAAATATTATATTACAAAGGTAATTATATTAAATACTCAATTAATATTATTTCTGAAAAAAATAATAATTACACTCTATTGAACTACAATATAAAAAACTGCATATATGTATGTATTTAGTTATCCAACAAGATGTTAAATTTTATCTACACCTACAATCTGTAGGTATACTATAAATAAAAATTTGTATGTAGTCTGCAAATAGTTTCTATTAAGGTTTGTGTAGTATTAACAATTGTTACTTTGTATTTAAATCAATGTTAGTAATACTTTTGTATTTGCTACGTAACTACACACATTCAAATATTTACATGCTTCTTAGCGGTCGTAATTAAAATTAGCATACTGTGCAATTGTACAGAATTGAAAAGAAAACAATTCTACATAACTCGGAGTATTTGTATTGGCTTTATAAATATTTTACATAGCAATGAGCAATATATTATGATATTGTGGCCAACTTTCGAGCTATATTTGCATTAGCCTAAACTTGTGGTACTAAATACCGAAAATGACTAGCCCATGAATACAATTATGTGCTACTGAAAGAAACATTCAATGTCATAATGTGAAAATTTATATTTGTTTTACATTTACTGCATTTATGACTGAACTGGTCTATATGATTAACAATTTGGTTTAGACACTATGATCAGCTGCTTTCCCAAGTTCAAACTTTTCTAAGGGATACGATACTCGGCGAATCGTGTTCAAAATAACAAAAGTATTGGTCAACCAGAGAAACCCTAGTACATAGAGCCTTTAATATATTGTCACAAGACCAAGAAGGCGAAAACAAGGACCAAGGATATTTGTAATTATTTTATTGAAGTAAAATATATAGGGACTTTTAATATAATGGCAAATACGTCTTTCCGGTAAGGATTTCTTTTGCTGTAGTTTCTAAATCGTATTGTTCCATGTTATGTAATTTTTAATCAACTTTAAAATGGTAAGATTATTTTAATTAATATGTGGTAAATGATTTTTTCCTCTTCCATGTTTTAATTACCTTTTTCGTTTTTCCGCCTTTCTGACTTTTTTTCATTTTTTCACCATTCTCTCAATCAACTCTTTTAGTTTGTGGCCTTGCTATGGTTATCTAACCTTAATAAGCCGTTTGTAACGAAATCTATTAAAAATGAAATTACAATAATCCTTGAAAATAATAATGCATATTATATACATCTCGAATTTTGGCACGTAGTCATAGACCAAATAGACACTATGGTCTAGGCATTCTCCGAGATTGATTTTTGAGGATTTTACACTACGCGAATCCCGGACCATTACGCGGACGGAGCTATATCCGAAAGTGGAAAAAAAAAAGTTAAAACCGACCATGCTCCGAAATTTAGATTTATCAGTGTTTATAGCAAACTTTTTATGATAGGTTCATGCAAGGGAGCGATGACTGCGAAACGGTTTAACCATACCATAACGTAAGACGTAGGATTTGTAGAGTAGGGGACATGATTCTGCTTGTGATCTGATATGAAGTTTATAAGCTCGCGAGTCTTGACAACTTGTTTGACATTAAATATATTTGGTGGAATAAAACTCATTCTCTTATGAGCTTTTGCCTGGCCTTCGTCGGAAAGTGTTTTTTCGGATTAATACATTCCCTGGCCCCGTGTATTTTCTGATATAGAAGTTTATCTAGTGCATCATACAATTAAATAATTGTTTGATATATTTTTTCTAAATCCAATCAACGGGTCATTCGTAATACACGCACTCAAACATTTTCATGAAATTCATATTAACAATACGAACTAGGATATTATTTATTCAGTAAAGCTTTATTAACTGAGTTTACATAAAACATTATTAAATTAATTTTTCTTTCGTATGTAGTGTGTGTATGAGTTTTCTTACTATTCCTGCTTATATAAGAACATGTTCATACGATCAATGAGTGGAAGTGTTATGATGTACTTATAAACTGTGTTTTTTACAATCCCACAAACAAGATTAATACATTTTACATTAATTTATTATCTGTATTCTATCATATATTTACTAGTGTGCTAAAAATCTACGACTATTCATCGTAAAACGCAATTGAAATACCAAGAATAAGCACTATACTAACAATATCAAAGTCCATGTTATCTAAAATTTGCCAATATTTGCTCGACGCCAATGCCGAGCTTTAAGCACCCCTTCCAAAATGTTGATAAGTTTCATTCAATACGGTATGCGGTCCTCTCTGACGTAAGCCGTCAATGCTCAGCCCGGGCTGGGTTTACTACAGTGTATGAGAGTAGTAACCAGTGTGGAACCGACCGCGCTGTCGGTGAGACGCGTCGCGTTCTCCCGTTATCGGCGAACTTCATTATCACAAAACATTTTGTTACAGTAACAAATAACATACAAGTGATTAATGACCCGTGAAGTGACTTTCTATAATAATTTCATTCAATTTTTGTGCGAGTGTTCAGTGACGTGTATAGCGTTTTCCGTAAGTTTCGCGATAAAGTAGATAAGTGGAAATATTGTGACTACGTCGTCGGTCTCCGAGGGTTTTTCTCTTTTGATTTGTTTTTGTTTATATCATTTTTACTTTATTGTACAGAATTTTAACCAGTATCAAATAACAATTAAATAATTTGTGGAAGAATAAAGTTTAGTAGTACCGTTGCTGAGTGTATAAAAATCAAACGTTAGGACTTTTAGTCATAAATGAATGAATTAAACTAGGTTAGGACTTTAAGTATGCTTTACGGGTAATGGGAAATACCAATAGACATTTTTAATTAGTGATGTAGAATATCCTCTAACAGAAAGTCTTGAAATTACATGAAACAATATTTACCTGTTTGTTTATGATTACATTTATTTGTAGAATATATGAATTATCATATTATATTCCACATGCAATGTGATTGCTTCAGATTGTAAAGCTCGAATTATAACATGAGCTAATTGTTACTTTTCATTAGATCCTACGGATTTATTGTTAGTAAACATACCATTCCCAAAAATTTTTGGATTTCTTTTTCTTACTAAATTGTTGTACAGTACTTCATAAACTGATACTTATTAGACATGACGTATGCATCTAGTTCTTCGGTAGTCATTATTTGATTGATCAATGCGCTGACGTCGATGCTCCGCTCTTATCTTGATTATATTTACCGATAAAATGGAAATGCTCCCATAGAATGTATAATAAAAAAAAATGCTATGATTTACAATAGAAAATGACAAATTACATTAATGGCACTTATCCTTGCAATGTATAATACGTTTTGTATTTTATGCATTAAAAGTATATAAGTTGAAAATATTGAAATAGTTTATTTTGTTAGCGTGGAATGGCATTCCTGGAAACCGGGCAAAGTTGGCTAGGTATTCAATGGCTTTATCACATTTCCTTTGCCGCTTCCGCAGTTCGACTGCTGGATTTGATAACAGTACAGTTCAGCGTCCATTTGTTACATTTTTGCGATACGTATATCGGTCACTCAGAAATTAATAAACATTATTTTGTATTATAATTATTTGTTACGATTGCTCTAATATTATTTATTTGAGACAGACCACGTTTTGGGCATTTTCGCTTTTTGATTTTTTTTACAAATCATTATAGTTCATATTTTAACAGCCCATCGTCACACACTTCTATTATTATATGAAGTATAATTAGGTATAGAAATTACATTTCTGCTTTAATCTTATGTTTTTGCGTTAATGATAGTGCTTTGATGGCAATAGGCGCGCGTGTTCGACCTTGTCACAGACGTGCAGAAAGATAAAGAATCTACGTAGTGTAGGTATATGAGTGTAATTGTCACCGTGCCAAACATCGGTGGCGCCCGCGACTATCTTCAGTTGAGTGCGTTCCTTAGAGGGAAGTGTATGGCACGCGATGTGTTTGCATGTTCGCCTGCTGTGCGGTGCGCTGTGGTGGCCCCTGCTGGTACGTTGCGCTCGTGCTACCCGAACCTACGACGACGACTACGATCAGGTGTGTCACTGACGCCGCTTACTGTGCACTAAGCACCACTGCATTCATATTTGTTGTGTAGCTTCTGATTTAATACTTCAGCGATGTTGACGTAGGGCCCGAGGCGACCTGACGACGCTCACTTGTCCACATTTCCACTTGATTTGCTTTATTATTTCTACGTGGCAGTTTTATTTTGATTTTTTTTGTCGGCTTCATAGGTAACGCGTGGCTGTTAGCTTCACTAATATTAGTGTTTTCGTGTGGTCGAGACCCGCGCGTGTGAGAGTGTGATGCGTGCCGTGTGCTGGCACTTGTGAAGTAATGTTTATCAAAGCCGGGCCGGGAGCGGCCGAACAGGAGCGCCGTGGATCTGTCTCCAACTGGTTCTCGTCACTTAGACGCGGCGCCGGACGTCGCAAGCGTGAAGAGACCCCTGTGCCGGCCGGTTACGGTTCGCTGGGCCGTCGTAAGGATGGCTCGGCATCGCGTGGCAAGACCAGATCGGCTTGGGATCTTACCACTGTCACGAGACTGGTCTGTATTTTTTAAAGATTTTCTTACATCGTCCGACGCGACACTGCGCTGGAGACCGCATTTGGCGATTATCCAAATGTTTTGGATCGATCACGCTATTTGAGTTTGCGCCGAAAATTGATAACTGCACAGGATTTACCAATTTTGTTTGCACACTTTCTCTACTAAATAATATCAGTCGCAATTCATTACTCAAATTGTGTAAATAATGTTGCTCTATTTTATTGTACGTAATGACACATTATAACATACACTTTTTATTTTTATCTCTGATATGAGTGATTTGGCGACTGTTATCAACTCACATATTCATATTTCCTACAAAAAAATCGTAATTCTAGGTATTTGAAACACTTCTATCAATAATTTATTGTGTTACAAACTTACATTGGATGTAAACAATAACAATGTTGTATTGTTGTGTTCGCTATTAATCGCATATTGTTTTTTAGTAATGCATAACTTATATTACATATTTCCATCGGCGGTGCTGCGACATAATTATTAGACGTATTTGCTTTTTATTGCAGCTTATCGTAGATCAATGTTTTATTAATGACTCACTCCATTTATATTAGGGCACTTCGACATGTGTATCTGTGTTTACTGTCATTGTTAGCGGTTATTGCTCCAAAATTCTAAGCTTGTGCGTGTTTGAAAATATTTGTGAGGGGGGCTAATGTCTGTGTATTCAGTAACGTAATACTATGAACCATATTATGAATTCGTTTGGCTCTACCCGCCCAATGTTTGCGCAGACATTATGCCTAGTTCGTCTACATTTATTTACCTCCATATTAAATTGTTGTTGAGAATTTTTTGGGTTTTCCCTGTTCAACAGATTTTTATCGTGATTTGCTTATTAGTCATTGGTAAAAAAAAATCCTTGGCGTTGTAGTATGGACTCTAGCTACTCACATGCCAAAGTATAGGTTTAGCTTAGATCATTTTAGCTAGGTCATAATAGAATTTATTATATTATAATTTTGTTAATCATATCAAATATTCTCTGCAATATTTTTACTATTTTATAGTTTCATGAATTTAATAAATTTTCTAGTTCATGAATATGCTGTTTATTAAACCTAAGTTCAAAAGGGTATTTTAATTATGACAACAAATTAACGTTTTTTTGAAGCCCATAATTTTTGTCACTTTGTTAATATTTAACAAATTTTCTATTACTTTTATCCCACGAACCTAATTGGATATTATTTTAATTGCAATTTTTAAATGTAAATATTCGAAACGTGATGTAAAATAATATATAATGTAACAATCGTCCTCAGTATCGCCACACAAATAATATGATTCCATAAAACTAATGTTGGAATAATAATTTACATCGGGGGGGAACAATGGCCTTCGTAATGGCGCCTCTGGATTAATATGAGGGCATCGCATTGTTCTCGACTTTAAACTATGAATCCACTAATTGCTCTATCACAAGATTAACAAAATTAATTGTCAGAATATTTCCGTTAAATTTTATGGCGTACAATAAATTACAGCTTTGCAATTTTTGATACGTTGTGCCGTGATGAAATTCACAATGAAAACATTTTGTTTGCTTCTGATGATTTCTTAAACATCAATGTTCTTTTTTCTAAGGAGTATTTGAAACGAGCCTTAGAAAGCCTTAATAAAACCTCTTATGTACGAATTATTTGGCGATGCCCCTTTCATGCCCTACCTGGGCAAAAAAATTATAGATTATTTAAATTGTTGAAGTATGCGTAAGACATTCATACATAAAAAGAAAAAAAGTACGAGTCTTTTAGTTTGTTAGCGTACAACATGCAAATAACACGCAGTCTTTCAATCCAGGTTTCATTATGGGGCACCTCAGTATTTAAAAAAATATTGGCAGAGTGTAAATATTGCAAAAAAGATTCTTTGCGAACGAAGTTGCGGCCTTACAGGTACTGTAAATTATCTTAATGTAAGGAATATAAATTAAATAGTTTGACGTAAATAACCATGAATACACTAGAGACACCTTTATTTATATGTGTAGTATAGCTCCATTTCCATTTGTAAGCGTAGTTATCGAATGCAAATGTGCCTTTTGTTGGAGCAACGGTTTGTTTCGCTCCTTCACTCGTGATATTTACGCAAAATATTTCCTCAATGTTGGCGGTCAGCCCTGACTCATGTAACGTTACCCATATTCAATTAAGTATTTGGTATTTTACGGGTAAAGGCGTTATATTTTACACTCAATATTGCATTATATTCCTAATGGCCATTATTATAAGTTACGTTGTCGCAAATATTATTTAATGTATATTTACATTATTAGTTTTACCATTCTTTCGTCTTACTATTGTGTATGTTACATCGTAAGCTGAATATGGTTATAGATATTATAATTTGACTATATCTTGGGATTTGTGATGATTTTTTTCTTGCCACGGTAGCTTCAACACAAATGACGTATTTTGCATTTATTCTTTGTCGCCTTAATTAAGTTGTCCTTTTCTGAGGAACATCGCGTAGCCTTACAGCAGATGATAAAATAATGGTGCAAATTTAGTAATTTTTTTTTTGTAAACCGTTATAGTTTATTAAAGATTTTTTGACAATAGCAGTTCTATGGTACATGTAAATGTACGTCATCGACAAATGTAAAGCATTATTTATTTCTGGTTCTTTATTACAGACTATTCCTATAAATACCTAGTTTTTTTTACAACTGACTTTTCAAGCAACGAAAAACTTTATATACAAAGTAATAAAAATATTACAGAAAAATTTACAGCACGCGGCTAGTGATTTAGGTCGCACTCTCTCTTTTTGTTGTACAAACATGTTGGATCTATTTGTAAAATAAAAACTATTGTCACACAGGATTTGTGTTAATGAATGCTACCGTCAAACCCTTGATGTTACACAGGTTATGTAGAGCATTTGCTATTGTTCGTTTAAAATATATTTCCAGTTAGATCTTTAAAAGCACCTGTCGAAATGGCATTACATTTAATGACGTGGTAGCTCAACCGCTGTGGCAGGAGGTATTATTCGTTTCCAGTGACATGTTGCAACAAAAAATGTAAAACAGATCCGGCTATGCATTACATTGTATATTCCTTTCTATACCGCTCCATATTGCATCAAGCTCGTTTAGAGAATGCATGGCCTTAGTTTTTGTAACCTCTGTATTGTGCGGGCTTTTTGTTGCCTATTTTATTTTATAAAGATACGCAACCTACAGCAGGTTATATTTACTGACATTCTATTTTTAAACTTGCCTGTTTTTTATGTTAAAATTAGATACCAAAGGAGTTTTTTAACAATTCAGCTTGTACTTTTTGGTTGTTTGGGTACACATCCAGTGGTTTTGTCACCCTTCATATAACAATTTATAAATATTGATGGTAATTAACAGAAGAAAAGGATTTAATTTAATTTCAATTCTTAATATTTTATATCGATTTACTTCATGTTGACTCACGTAAACGCAAAGGCAACTCCGTTTCAAGGCATCACTAAGGTTACCTACCTCGACATTTATTGCGGCGAATGACGTCAAAGTTGGGGATTACAATATTTCATAATCGAATCCAATAAAATCTTTATATTTATTATGTCCCGGAAAAGAGGTCCATAGCAATCATTTACGTTCAGTTGGGTCACTCATTAAAACTAATAAATGGAATGTTTATTGAGAACTTCATTAGTAATAAGTATTGTACAACAATACAATTAGAATTTGACTTGATGACAGGAGCTGTGTCAATTGTTGGTCCAAACCGGTTATTAATGTATTTCCACAAACGTAGTATATTATAATATTTCTCATTAACTAATGTATAAATTAATTCATTTATAATTAATGTTGATATTATACGAACACATCATAATAAATAGAAGACATTGGTGAGATTTAAATGATTTTCGTGGAAACGTGTAAATTGTAAACAAGGCATTAATATACTATTAATAAATAAATCCGTGTAGGTAGTAAGTGAGCTGTTAAGGTTTACAAACTATTGTTGCCTTCGTAAATGTTATTTAACTAGATTTCGAAGAGTTTGCATTGAAACTTTGCACATGTTTAATGTACATCTTTTTTCATTAGTTCTTTATACAAAATTCATTCATCCAATATTTATATTCAGAAATGCCTTTGATCGAAGTTTAAGATTAAATTACGCGGGTTTAATCTACATACGATATAAGAACTCGAGAATCAAGACCCGTCCAGGTTAAAGTATTATAAATCTAGTGACCAGGTAGTCGTCGGATCACTTGGAATGGAATATATCCGTATAGCGGTCTCCTGCATTCTTGCTTATAACGTTACGTAAAACATCAATTTGTTAATTTGTAGAGTTCTCGCTAAGAACACAATGATACGTTTTCTACCCATTCTATTTCCATTGAATATCTTGCGTCACCCGAGTGATAATGAGGTTTATTAGTCTCCGCGCGTGACATGCCGCTATATTTGACACATTGTCACGACTGTGCAAATTTTCCCGTGAACTACTTACCCTGCCCTACTCTTTCTGATTTATTTATTAGGTTAAACTTTTGTGTTACAATAACCATTATGTATTTCCGATTCTGAAGATCGTCCAAGTATAAATTATTTATTTGTAAGGATGTATAAGTTCTTCATAAAAATATTGTAACATGGATCTGTTCTATGTTCTTTAGCATATTGTATCGTTTATGAGTGAACTATGCTTCTCGGTACACGTTGTGATTCACGTGTTAAGGTTAATTGATGTTTGCTACGTTTAATTGAAGTGTTATTCAAATAATATTCCTTAACGTTTCTGCAGCAGTTAGAAACTAAATCTTGAGGCGGTGATATCATATTAATATACTTAGCTTCCGAATACCATTCTCACGCGGATGTTAGTTAAACCATATGGGATGCATAAAAAGCATTCGTTGAACGGACAACAAATAACCGTAGCGGACGGTTATCTGAATGGAGACGTTCCAGGAATAATATGCGGCAGGACAAGGCGGAGAGGGGTGCCTTGACCTTGCAGGGGTTGAGGGGGGCGGGGGTCAGGCCGACCTGCACACAGCGCGGTCACTGACTCGTCCGACTAGTTTTACTTGTATGGCATTACGTTTTGAACCATCTGCATTTATCGAATTTGCTTGTTCTCATAATGTTAATTGTTAATGTACTTTCATTTGACTATTCATTACATCGTTTAGTTATTATTTTAACGTATTCTGCCTTTTTTGTATATATTTATTTCTTCATTTAATATTTGATTATCAAATATTTCGAAAACCCAGTTGTGTGTTTAGTCGTTGTCGGCACACCTCGTACTTTTACATAACTTTGTAGGTTTAATATCTTTCTTCACACTTTGTTTTTATAGCATATAAAATTTCGCAGAATCGGCGATTGGCCATCGGATTGAATCATTGCGCAATTTTGATTTGCAACGATTATGTAGCAAATTTACCATCAGAGCAAAAATTCCAATAGAATTAGAAATGCAATACGATACGGTGTTATTTTTGCTATTAATAGGTTTTACTGTCCGCGTGTTGGTGGCAATGAGTGTCTTAATACGTTTTGCCCTTTTATATTTGTTGCTGTGCATAAAAGCGCATTGGTGTAATAAATCAAGAATCAATGAAAATTATTAATAGCTTTGTTTGTTGCCCGATCGCGCCAAGTCGTCTTGGCGCAGAAGTGATCCATATCCCGGATTACCGCACATGGTCCTTGAATATTGAGTAGGATAATGTTAGCTATGCGAGCAAATAAAGCTCTCGCTCCGATGTGGGAAAAATGTGCGCTCAAAATATTTTAATAGCTCTTGAGAGTTGAGACTATAATGTATCATGATGAACGCCGTTGACTTAAATTTTTTGCTGAATCTCCAACTTAACAATTTTAGCAATTTTTTCATAGTGATTTCGAGTGATTAACTGTTTTTTTAAAAGTGCTGTCATCGAGGTCAACTTCGCTCCCATAAGTAACTTTGCTTGTCTCTAATTGCCGACATTGCGTGTCAGGTTTCTTTTTATGTTTTCCAAGTGATTTCTCTTGTAACCTGCCAGTGTCTATATAGAGGAACTGGTCTAGACCTAGTAACATGTTGCGTTCTTATTGCTACCTCCATTTTCTAATCGATCTTTACGGTTGGAATATAGGGTTTTTACCGTGATATGCCGAGTTTGAAAAATGGTGTTACCTTTTAAGATGCTCCTAAAATAGTTAACCACAATTATTAAAACATCATTAACTTTTTTGTAATAGCTGTCAGTAAAATTGGACTGGAACAAACTAAATTTGTTTCAACTTAATGATTAAACCAGTGTTTATTTAATTCATCCATTAAAAATACTACAACATTGAATAATTAAAAAACGGATGAGTTGGCAATTTGGCGAGGGAATTTATGATTAGCGCTACGGTAGCATTTTCGCATACTGTGCTAACAGTGTGCAAAACTTCTTTTTTAATAAGGTTTGTAAATGTTTTTCTCGTCAGGATGTAACCTAAAATCTCTATAGTTTATCATAATTCGTGTTTTCGGGTGTGAAATTAGGACTATGTGTATTATAGACAGTAATGTAATTTAATGTCTTTAGTTCTTGGATGTAATTTATTATTACATTTTATATTGTATATACTAACCTCGCATGGTGCTTTTAAGAACCAAAATTTATTTAACATTTATTATCAAATTGTTTATTGCACAGTATCAACTTCTATGAAGTAAAATAGTCATTAATGGCTGTCGCCAACGTTGTAAGCTTGAAGACACAGCAGGGTGCGGGATTTTAACCACCTAAAACTCTGCCTTACTCTTTGACTGTTACGAGCTTGTAGATTTTTTTGTGAAAGTTATTTTACATTGTATGGTTTTGTCCTTTACGTTAAAATGTCAATGTCTTCTTTATGTATGAGACAAAAACAAGGGACCCGTATGAACCGCATTTAGGTATACCATCAGCTTAAATCTTCTTAGAAATTGTACTGTGACTCAGAATATAGTAATCTAGCATGCGCATATAACTTATAAGCTATACCAACATTGCTTTTATGTCGCGAAGTAAATGATCCCTCACCCCGACGTCTCGTGTGGGGGGTGGGCACTCTCGTAATATCAACAAATTACTTTCATGTCACAACCGCGCTTGCTCTAACCACCCCAAATATAAGATTGAATTGCCCCCATATTTTTTTGTAAAAGGTTTCGATTCTATTTACTGTATCGTTGGATATTGCTTTCAATTATTTTTTTACCTGAATTGTGTGGCAATTGAATAGGTGTTACTGAGTAACTAATTCCCGTATTCACAAAGGTTACTTAGTAAAGTACGAAGCAATGCTGCGGCAAAACATTCTTTTTTAGCGTTTTAGGTATGACAGCCCTCGCAGTACGTAGGGGCGCTGTGATTGGCTTATATTCATATACCATTATACTTCAGTTAGTTGTTAGATAAACAAAGCTGTACGAAGCCAAAGAAAACTATGAATTTGCCAAAACAATGCGTTGGTTACACGGTGTGTCCTTAACATACGCTACTTTTTTTGTGATTATGGGTGTTAATTTACTTTGTCGGTACAATCTTGTATTACCTGTCAAAAATATATTTTTATTTGAAAGTAAAAAGTAATTACTTTTCTTTAAATTTTTCTGTTTTTCACTATACATATTATTTTACTTTCGTAAGTAAAGGGCGTTTTGTTACGGAAATATTTTGGGAACTGAACGAACTGAGTGGGCGAAGTCTGAAGCGACGGTCTCCAATCTTGTCTATTTCTGTACATTTTGTTTTTCGTATACCAACAAACAACATTCCTTATTGTAAAACGACTGTCAAGGTGATCATTGTAAGTTTTAATTTAGTACTTCATTTTTGTCATATTTTCAATAGTATCACATATTTTTTCTATGTCCTGTTGCCGTTACGTCTTAACATCTTGTTTTATAGATAATTAATTAAATACCGAACCTATATTTTTATTTTGTTTTGAATACACATTTCTATTCCGAATAGTTCAATTAATAATACTAGTAGAACTGAACTGCACTAGGATTTTTATGTTTTACGCTGGAGTTCGTTAGTCATAGTGTATTTATTAGCTGCAGCGATGAATCGGCCTATAATCCTTGACATTTAAAAATATTTCATTCCTTTGAGCAAGAGTTTTAAAATGGTCTACAGTTTATATGATACTTTGTCACAAACAGTATGCTTGTATAACTTAATAAAACTATTATTAAGTTTAAATACCTATCACACGCAAACTGTGAGCTCTGATAATATACTTACTAATCCGTATACGTATTTGTTGTATGTTTTAATAAAATACCATGCCGTTTCCTTACGTGCTTTTATAAAACCAAATACGTAAATCTATTTTTCTTTCAATTTACACTCGCCTATATTACTAAGTGGCACTGTTGAACCTATTTCTAATCCAAACCTGGAAAACTTGAAATATTTGCATTAATAGATACAGTAAGGTGGCATGTATCGCAGGTGTCTGTGGGAAATATTTACCGCTATCCATCAGTAGGACCGTCTTCTTGTTTAACTATTAGAATTATAGCTTAAGTACCAGATATTCATCCCTCTCCTTAATGCTCCATATATTACTATCGATATAAGCAAATCAATGAAACCTATCGCTTCAACGAAAGTTGAACTTCAAGCATCATGGTCAGGGTCGCAGTAAAAATCGATAGTACATAATGTGTATGTTGCGCCATATGGCTTCCTTATCACGCCACTTGAAACAAAACAAACAACGAAATATATATTCTATTCTTGGTCTTTTGCTCTGAATGTGCAAGGGATGAACTCTGCCGTTACTTAATGGAAATCAAGAAGTGTGTTATTAATTCATATTATGTTTTCATTGATTTTAAATGCATAGAATTATGTTTCAAACGAATTATGATAAAAATGTTAACATACTTATTGACAGAAAGCCATGCAAAAATGGGCGAGGTTTACCACAATGGAACACATTTATGACTCAATTTACATGTTGGATGCAATGCATAAATCTCGGGTTTATTAGTACATTGTGCCCCAAGACATTGTTAAAATGATAGGCATCAAAGAGAGGAGGAGCGATTGCTGTCAGTAGCTTGATGCGGAATTGTGTGTGAATCGTTTTCACTGCGATTGTTCCTATAATGGTCCGTGTTGAAATTTTACAAAGCATCCAAGAAACTGGAACAATAAACCATGCCGACAGTGATTACATTAATTACTGGTTGATGTTACATAAAGAAGTAAAAAAGAGGTACATTTCTTACAATGTTGTTGCGACAGTATTATAATGCATGCGTGTCGGTTGCAAATGTAATAGTAATAAAGGGTTTGTTATTTTCATAGAAACTACTTTTTATGGATTTATACAGAATTTATTTGTACATATATTGATCATAATAAATAATATGCAAAATTTTATTTATTGTCCATGATGTTTAATAAAATGATTATTTCAAATGCGAAAGAATGTCTCACCAAATTTAGTGTTGTTTAATCTTGTCTAGGCGCGCTATCGATTTGACTATTTATATTCCAAATGTATTTGAAACATAATTGTTATTCTTCAGACGGCCTCACAATCGTTGGTATTTGTTTAGGATTTCATAGGCAGGTAGTAAAAACCTTTTAATCTGTAGTGCGGTAGCATCAGTGGGGGCGTTGTCCGTCAGTTTTGCATGTGTTCCGCGAAGCATTGCTCCCTTGCCACCCGTCTCATTAGCTCCCTCGACGAATGTGTTTTTTATTCCTATCCCTGTTTGACCCTCGTCGGTTATCAGAGTATAAAGGCGACGGACGAAGTAGTTTTATTTGTTAGGAAGTTGTACTCACTCGTTTAATTGAAATAAATTTGCTCGTCTTAAATTTTTGTGCGGTTCTCACAACGCTCCTCGCTCTTGATGTTATCACTTGGTTATATAAACGCGTTGACACAAGCTATTTCAGTGAAGGACACATTTTTTTATGTCTTGATCAGTCTTGTGTTTGGATATATGTAATTTAATTTATTAGGACAATTTTTTTATACTATATTTCGGCAAGTAGGCTAAATACATAATATTTTAATATTATGGCCTATAAATCGACTTTTTCTGGGTTTGATATTGCGATTTTTCGTATTGTCTCAAAATTCTTTCCCTTTTTGGATGAAAGCCAAGTTCACGATCGGCCCTAATTTACACGCAAGCTGTTGGGAGTCCAGCCCAAATGTAAAGCGAACTTTGAGAGTCTCTTCTCAGTCGGTGCTCGATCCGTGACCGCGGACAGGAAATATGAATCCATTGTGTGTTGCTTTGCTTTTTGTGTCTAGGTACAGCCGGATTGCTTTTATACTTATAACTGTTACAATTTAAGAAACCCTGCAGTATGATTAATAACTACAGTATTCATGGTGAAAACACTCGGAGGCAAAGGTCCCAATATGTAATGGCCTCGAAATGTTGTCGATCTTGTTGAAAACAGTTATTAGGAATCTCCCAGTAACGGTTTGGTGATGAAAACATCCGTTTTGCCGACGGATAAAGTGAGAGTATAGTGTGAGTCAGATGAATAGCAACACCGTGGTCCGAGCTTTATTGAATTATTGATGCTTTTATGTGTGTGTGTATGCCTGCGTGATTTGCTAGACGCTATGTTAAATTGATTTATTTTTCTGTTTCAGGTACGGTTTTCCACTTTTACATCTAATTGGTAAGATTTGAAACACTAGAATAAGCGTGCACATAGAGTTTTGATTGTGCTCGTTATATTAGTATTTTCCCCGTACGATAAACCGCTTCGCATTGTTAGTGAATGCGTATGAAAAGAATGTGACGTCGAGTCGGGTCTGGCGTCACAGGTCAATTAAAGGTATAGCAAGCCCATCGTCGCATGATATGTGGGCACATACTTTAATTAAATACAGAATAACCGGCATTGAATAAAGCGGTTAATTTTGTTTAGGTTAGGTGTGGAAACCACTTTGACATTTAATTTAAACACAGGTTGCTCAAAAGTCTTTTCTTATTGTTTGTGACTCCTTATCTGGGATTATAATAAGCTCCTATAATCGTGATTACATTTATGGAATGCATTTTAACACGTTATGTTTTTAGAATGAGCCGAGAGCTTGGTTCGTACAAATATTTTAATGTCCTCAGGTATTTACGCAATATTCATTAGGAGTTATTTAAATGTTAGTAAAGTTTTTTAATATTGCTTCAGAATACATTGATTACATTGTCAAGTTTGTCTATGGTGTGAAATTTATTTTGATATCTCGTAACTTAAATGAATTTTACAATTATTTCTATGAAGAATATATATAGTAATATATAAACTATAATTGGGTATTTCACGTGGGTGTAATTTATTTTTCCTTCGCTTGTTAGCTCAACTAAAAATAAATTCGCTAACCGGATGAATGTTAGGTGAGTGAGAAATTCCATTTGACGATAAATTTATATCATTCGGAAACCACCACCTATAAGAGGATCTGGGCTTTACAAATCGAGGTTAATTATATTTATTTTATGAAGGCGCCGCTTTTCTGTAGAATATTCAATATCTCCATCTGCATTTATCGTCAGATTTCGCTCCAATTAACCTTCGTATTGATTGCGTATAAAATAAATAAAGGCGCCACTTGAGTTTGTACCAAAAATTGATTTTTATTCCGGTTTTTAAACGGTGAATCACGTTATTATTTTTACGCTTGAGCGTGTATTTTTACACAGGAAATGTTGTGTACTTAATTTAATAACAAAGATGCTCGTTAAGGAGAACACATTGATCCCACATGACGTCGCGTCGAGTTTTGGGATAAGTAATATAAGCCAGAGACAGCACTTGTGCTTGGGGAAAACGTAAAAAATATCTTTTAAGCATTCCTTAGAGTGCATTGTTAGTTGTAGCATATACACAGTAATAATATGCAAAACCGGTTTGCCCTTCGCATTTAGAGGTTTTTGTGTGGACACTGGTCAATCTGTGCCTAATGATGTGATAATAATATTTATGCAAAATATGGTGGTATACCATATTACTACGTGTAAGGGTATGCTACCTTACGACTTATATTATTAAATATTATCCTTGTTTATATATTAACGTAAATTAATTAAATTTATCCTTACTAATAGACGTGTTACAATCAAGTTATGTCTGATGTGTGACATCATTCATCATTTCATATATACTTACGCCGGGAATGTAAAAGAAACATATTCTAACGATATTATTTAGACGTTTGTATGTAAAGCGAATACATTACATAGCATTGACGTAACATAATTGAATCAAGCTGTCACTCCAGGTAGTATAGTTAGTGTGTAGTGTACAGCATGAGTTGTTTGTCGTTTACAGCGGCACACCCGAAGGTCATCCGTCAGGTAGTCACATTCGCATGACGGTGTCGTTTGTTAGAGAATTCTTTAGTGATTACCGCATCAGCCATAAGGTGCAAATTAAATTTAAAAACTTGGTTTTCGATGGACTTTACGCATATTACAACAAAGGTTAATTGCAGATTTGTAATTATTACGGTTCGGGATATGGGTCTCTAAGTTTTTAGAGATTTTTAAGTCATATTTTTAAAATCGTACCTTCGTAAACGACTTTACTAATCGTGTGTGTTGATTAAAATGTGCATCTAAACGGGTGCCACTTCTTAACATAAATGTACAGTGTTAACAAAAACAAGTAATACAGTTTGTGTCTTACGAGCACTTACCTATATTATTTTTTATTATTAGAACAATTTAAGTACATTTCCTATATTACACGGCTGCAATATCAATAAGTTTGCCAGTTTCGGATAAGACGCGAAAGTATCAGGTATTACTTATTAGGGGACATATTATTGAGTATAGCCGATTCAGAAGAAGTTTATTAAGTTTATGTTTGTGATTATATGAAGCCATCACTAAACTGCGAAGGCTTTTTACCTCGTAAGCATATTAATACCAGTTTTTGTTAAGGGTATAGACTGGAGTTGCTTTATACAATCGTAATACTATATTTATGAAGGAAAATAATTAGCATGAACAATACAAAGATTGCACAATAAGCAATTCGCTAATGTGTCCGTTAATTAGAGCGATTAGCGTTTGAATATGGTATTCATGAATAATATGGATGTCGTTTGTAACTTGTTACTTAAGTTTAAAAGTATTTTACCGACTAAAAACCGACATTCTTATACGTCTCGTGTTTAGATTCACCGAATCGATTTGTATTCAGAATTGTAAGAATACAAAAGCTATGTCTACGTAGAAATCTCTTGGAATTGTCAAATCACACTTGCATGCGTTCATTGTGTGCGACTAGTCGGCTAGGGGGCGTTCGTCGCGTTGTTTGTGAATTGAGTTTGGCCTGCGTTGCAACGGTTAATATTTATACACCGCACTAGCTTCAGAGGAAAAATAATATGCTGTGATTTATGCAGCCAGAAATAGAAGATTACATCCATTGTTGTAGCCATGCTGTACAACATGGTGGTCTGAATTATCGATAAATATTTTATAGATGATTGGGTGTCTAGATTTTCAGCTATACTTACTACTTGCATTTAGGCGAACAGTGGTTTTGATGTTTGATTTGATTAGATTTGCCATTGGGCTTTGATTTGTATAAATGTATACAAGATATACAATGTATACATTGCGTTACTAATTGAAACCATTTATTTGTCTTTACCGCGCCTAACATTGTTCAATAAATCGTCCATGAATAACATATATTTTCGCTAAAACATATGTTATTCATGGATAATTCTTTAGGTTTTGGATTTTTTTATTATTTTTTGTAGTTAAGTGTGAAAATGTTGTGTATGTGGTCGTATTTCTGACTGAAAGTATGATGTTGCCGCTTTGACAAATTCTTTTTGTAGTAGTATATTAGCCTTAGGGAACGTAAAATTAAAATTATTTCAATAATTCAATTTTTGTATTGTTCGAAACTTACACGTTTTTTTTACATCTATGATTCTCATAACGTATGGTAATGTGTGGTTTTTAATAAGACATGAACATGGTTTCTTTTATTACAGCAATGTTTAAATGACCCTGTATAGTATACAGGGATACAATCATTATAGTTCAATGCAATAAGGAATTTGTAGATTTAACGCGCACCGAGTTAACTGGTAAAGATCACAGTTCATACAAAAATGGAAGGTCCAATTGTAGAGTTGGCAGGCGCATCGCGATGTCAAATATCACTAGGCCACAAGAAAGTGCCGAAAATAAAAACCATTTGTTCTAAAGGGCGTTCGCTTTGCGTGCAAAATGTAATGTCTGTTGTTTTGTTAAATATCACGCTATGAAAATGCTATATTTACTTGTTTGTAAAATTACACCAAGTTTATACCGTAAACTAAACACTAATGAACAAAATGTTTTTTTTATATATTCGTTGACCGCGTGGAATGTGGTCACTGACTGGTTTTTAAAATAAAGAATTCATTGACATAATATTAAAGTAAGCTTGCGGTATGTGACATTACGAACATGTCTTGGCTAAACTTCCAATAGTTCGCGGCCAGTGCCATCGACTCACAACAATAACAATATATAATTACGTCGGGTCTAAATAGTTTTGCATGGAATAAATATAGCTTTCCTATAAATATTCAGATGTGTCAAAAATTATAACCGAGACGAGTGGAGAACATTTAGAATCGTTTTACAAGTAAATGTGAAGGTCACACTTCGACCGTATCCAAACACAATAGAGCAATGTTATATTTTGTTGGTGCGTTTTGGGAAGATTGCCAAGCACCGTTCATATTTCGTTCAAAGGCGAATCACCTCGGTGGCGTGCACCTTAACGTACCGTGGTAATCCATTATATTGTTATATGATAGTTAAACCGAAATTAAACTTTACCTGTCTACATCGTGTCGTTAGCATTAACCGAGTTACAGTGCGAGTTACCTTGTGTCGTGAAAGTGAAGCATTACATAAACCAATACGATACATTAAGGGCAATTACTTATTACGTTTTATAAAGCTCTACAGCGTTAATGTACCACACATTTATCGGAAAATGCCGTAGCACTTATAAAGCGGCCTATTTTATTTATAGAATGGCATACATTAGGCCAGCCATTAGTCGATGAGCCGTTGTTAAGGGCTGAGTAATAACCTAAAAGCTGCTGTAAATCCTTGGTGCTAATAAAATGTGATGTTGATGTTTATCTATATTTGAGGCACGCGTGCACCTTGTTGGCTTCCTGGATCGTGGTCTGCCAAGATAAACGTGTGCGAGACAAATGTCATTGGTAACGGTGTTGGCGGATAAATCGCATTTGTTCACAAACATTCATATGATATTAAGTAATATTTAATTGATCTAAAGATAATCATGACTCTGTTGGCAGCTACATTTACATTTAAGCTAGTCATGTTTTTCCAGTGAAAAAAATCACGGACGCCAAATTGTTTATTTTCGTACACTCCGCTTTCAGTTGTAATTGTGACCTTTTATGATTAGTAATGTTCTATTTGCGTCGCTGCTGTTAATGTACATTATATTCTAATGGTTGCCAGGACACAGAGGGATAGTTTATATACACGCATCCGCTCTGGTGGTTTGTCTGTCGATAGTGTGTTTGTTTGTGACGTGATTTGGCACACTCACGTGGCGCCGAATGTCTGTGAGTCGCGTCGGTGTTTAACGAGAATCGGTATGCTCTTTGATACCGCTCCTACATTAAATTTGTTATTGTTTTAGAATAAGGCAAACCTGATGCTTACTTCCATTTCAGCCGCTTAAATTTATGTCTAATTGATTGGTATACTAATAATTAAAATTGCATAAAAAATATCATTGAGAATGTAAATTTGGTAACCTACATCTAAGTATTCATTGTATAAGAAATGTTTTAACAAAATGTGGAGAATTTCAAATACAACGGTTTAATACTGATCATAATGAATTTCAAACTTTCAGATTGTGTAGTTTCTAAACGCCTACATATTTGACCGGTTGACCTTTTTGCAGCTTTCGAACAGTTTTTGTAAACAGCTCACAGTGTCACACGGACTCGACGTCTGTCTAGAGCCTGGGAAAGTGAATTAATGGGGGAAAGTCTCAAAGGATTCGCGTGTACGCTTTCATTACGTGTTGCCAATGTTAGACGATGAGCTCTCCAAATTTCATTACTTGATATCATTTAGGTATAAAGCATTTGTGAAGAAAATTACTTAAGAATTGAACAGTAACGCCAATTAAATAACAGTCCGTAATGCGGTTAGTCAATAAACCGAACCAAAGCAATTGGCAATGGAATTGCAAATAGAGCTTTGCAGTTTGAATTGCTTGATTGCTCACTGCATCGTTACTCTTGATGTAGATTTATAGTCCACACTCAATAGATTTCATAAAGATGATTGCTCAAAGAATATGACTGAGATTGCTGGTCGCAAGACGTGATTCGAGAACACTACCGCGCTGATATCATTCTTGGTTTTCTCCCTATGATTTCCAATGTGGTTGGCGAATATTCCATGTGTATGTAGTAATCTGAATCAATCAGTAAAGTCAATATTGCAGAGTTTCTATATCTAGTTGAACGTCAATAAAAGTAGCCCTTTTACATAATGATCGCCCCTCGCTGCGGTGGTAGGGCTTTTATAGAGTGTTTAGAATGTGGGTCACGCGTCACGTCACGCTATGATTGAAACGTTTATTAATAAAACACGGTGTGTATTTCTGTACTATCATCTATTATTATCAGTTTGTTAAGCTTGATTTTGAATCGTTGTTAAAAGTAACATACTCATATTTGATGGCCCTCTTATTAATACTTTCATTATTTTTTAACTGCCGTTATACATGAGATTTTAAGTTGTTTCTATATTTATGCCGTGCTCGTTACATTAGTTTTAAAGTAACATGTGGTGTGTTTACAACGTCGATGATTAAATATCGTTGTATTTTTAGCTCTGTAACACTTGAAAATCTGTTGAGTAAATACAAAAAATATGTTCCCATAGCCAATTGATTAAATTTAAGTTTCATCAGGTTTTGCGCCAGTATGAACCCTTTTCAATTGTTGCGGTTTTTTAACCCCTTTGTTGAGCTCAATCATTTAGATAATATCGAGAAAACTTCAATTATTGACTAAAATGCACAGTAACTGTAGTCACGATGAATACAGAAAAACTACATGCTTGGTAAAAAGTTTGCAGTAAAAGAATTGCAGAGATCGCTTATTTTAAGTTGTACTTTATTTGGGTTGTTATTGGATGACTAGGTCACATTTAATTCCATAGATTGTATTTTTATTTTTGTTTAATAATAACGGATATTGCGCAGTGGACCGTCACGAAAATGTAGCATTCAACTGTCGCCGGTGATGGTGACGTGGTATTTATGTAATTTTAGAAAACTTTAAATAAATTATATATTTGCATAAATCTCTTTTAGGCAGATTTTATTTGTTTTAATTTATATAACGTAGCTTCCGCTCGTCGCTGCACGCATAAAAATTTTGGTAAGGCGAGCTTTCCTTGATTAATAATACGAGAATTATGTAACTTGAAAGGCTTTTATCTCTACATGGTATAAAAAAAAGATTGATTAAATATAATAAAGGTTACCTTTTCCTTTTTAGACCATTTAAATAAAAACTTGTTTTTATTTTTTTTATTTTTGTTTACGTTATAGCGTGCCGTAATCGGACTGTTAAAGTGAAATACCAAATTATATCTGGTTCAAGAAATACAAAATTTGGAGGGTTTATATATTCCTATTTGCGTGTTAAGTAAAAAAAATATATTAACGATATGCAAATGCTCTTAACACGTTGTTTCGATGTCCGTTCACCGTTGTTGCATAACTGAGTTTTGAATGTCGATATATTTTCACCAAACTGGAATAACGCGATTTTGTATATTCAATGCAGTGCATCTTTGACTCACCGTAATTGTGAGTCACTGGCGCGTGCAAGTCGCGAGTATTTTGTCCCAATAGTGAGGGCACATGTTGACGCCATTTTCTTTACATTCGCCGCAATACTCTGTTATTCATGTCCCCCAGTCATTTGAGCCGTGTGCTTTAATGGCCCTCTATTACCGGCTCATCTCGCGCCGCATCCAAATGAGCTTCACAACAAATCATGCCCCACGTCGGTCGACATCAGAATGTGAAAATAAATGCCCGCGATGAAAATAAATGTTGGGCTGCACGTAAAAGTGTGTTCAGCGCCGGGTCCATGTATGGACTTTTACTTAGGGAGTTTGTTTTAAAAGTTACTCGAGTAACAACCCCCGGCTATGTGGTTCACACAGCTAGCTAGGCTCACTTTATCTTGTGTGTAATCATATACTGACAAGTTATGATCTATCCATTCGTCTTCGCGTGACGAAAAACCTATCACTAGGTTTGAATCAAAATAAAAAGAAAAAAATCTGATTTTAAGGTTGATTGGCCTTGTTTAACTGTTTGCAATAATTTGTGTATTAAATTATGCAATAATCAACATATATAGGGAATGATTGCGTTTTTGGCTCTAGTGTTCATTGGTCAAATCAGCACTTTGTTTAATGCTGATATTATAAATAATCACTAATAGTATTAAAATACAATGTTATAGGACGAATTACATCCTTCCATCATTGACCATGGATATTTTGTCTTATTTTTCGTCCTGTACAATTGATTTCACTGTTTTATAAATCGAAGGGTTGCAGCCGACATACAACCCCATGGGAATTGACCGTTATCCCCAGAACCCGTCTAGACGGGATAAAGTTTTTGAACGAATGACGGGATGTGTATGTATAATTTTGTTTGCAATGCCTGCGGTATTTTGCTTTCATAGATTTGAGATGTATCGTTGGAATCACATACGTAATTATTGCGTTCAGGAAAACCATTTCTAGAAAAATATATAATTATATATCAAGGAAGTTTAACAATTATGTTATATCGATAAAACAATATTCTTTTATAAGCAAGGCAACTGGTAATTCCGTTGAAAGCAAGTTCCGTTTAATAACAAATGCTTTTAATAGGAATTTTCTATTGCCTTATTTCAAAACGTGTTTGCCGAACATCTGCTGCCGATTTATGAAAAAGAACGAAACACGAATGAAATTTAACGTTTGAGAAAGTATATCACAAATGCTTTATGTAGCCTGTTGTCAGAAACAGCCTAGGCGACTTTCGGTTTCGTATAGCCTTCACTTTTGTTAACGCGATATTGGTGAAAGTTACATTTGTAATATTAATGCAGAATGAAGAAGAAATACTGGGATTATCGTAATGATTGGAATTACAGTGTTAGTGGCTGATAGCCGGTCTTTGGATTTGATTAAAATCACAAATGTAAAGCTTATTATTGGGCATAGATTGCGTTTCAATTTGCCCATTGCCACAAGCCAGATAGAACAATCAGTTGTGTTGAAACGCCCCGCCGCAGACTCATAGCTGTGGCGGTTGCGTTTGCCACTTCTTGTTTGATTTGTGATAGTACATCGAACATGTATGCCGTAGCGAATTGGGTTTTATTTATTGCCGCACACAAATTAAAGGAATTTCTTACTGCTTTGTTGTTCTATTTGAGATCGATTACAAAATATGGTTAAAGATATTTCTGATGGCAGAATACAATAAATGGTGTTAATGGAAGAAAGTTTGCTTTTATCCGATTACTTACACAATTACGATTCAGTATTTTTGCCAAGACAGTCCTTCGTACACTTGTCACGTGTGATATTGAAAAAAAGATATAACGTTGTAGTAAGCCCTAAGCCGAGGGTTAAATACACTTGCGGTCAACCGTGAAATAAAAAAGACATGCCATATCCTTAGTTTAAGCGACTGAAATGCAATCCCTTCGTTCTTATCGGAATTCAAACACGTGGTGAATTCGCAGTGCAAAAACCCGTCTAGACGCACTACATTAGCGACAAAGCGCCTGTAGACGCTTGTCGTTCGCATATGGATTTACAAATTTTAAATGCTATTCAAATATGTAATTGGGGTTCTTTGTAATAACATATTTAAATTACGTGGGAAACAATTTATTATTGTTTGTACGTAGCTGTTTGGTTAGCCTTGATGCTTGTTTTTGGATGTGTTAGTATAATGTTAGTGCCTCTAAGAAGTGTCAAATTACGTTACGTGTCATTCAATCTGTTTAAGAATGAGTTAGCTTTTGTTGTGATAATTAAAAAATATATATTATGCATAAAGATATTTGCTTTATTCATTATAACGATGAAGATAAATGAAGAGACAATGTTATCTATTTTTATATTCAAAAGGATGTTCATTGTTCACGTACACCAGGTCTTTTTATTGCGCTAATAGTGAAGAGTTAAGGGAAACGTGTAGAAATTTTTGCATAATTTTATTGTCTAGACAAGGAAGGCTGGTATCATGTCTCCCGGGGGAATAGTTAGCGGACCGCAAATAATGTTAACGCAGCCAGACCGTAGCGGGGCATTGTGTACTTGTTTAAGCTTGTACGCTTGGTTATTTATTCAGTAGCCCTAGTCTGTGTGGCAGAACACGGTGTGTATTTACTCTCTAACGTCGTAATTAGGCCCTGTTAGATAATAGATACTCGCTCGCTAAACTTTATGGAATTGTAAAACGAAACGTTGTTCCGAAATTCAACGTGAATTTGGATATTCAAATGGGTACCTACAGTCGACACGTGTGATAAGACTTAAATAGGTTTAACACTGCCATTATTGTTTTATTGTCAAAATATAGTTTTTGTAATACATTTTGGGTTTTATCATTTCATACATTAAGGTAAATCACTCATATATGTTAGATATTCACATAAAGTATACACAGAGTAAGGTATGTATCAAATTCTCCTTTAAGAAATAGAGGATGTGAATAACGATCTCCCATTACCTAATTATAAAAAAGATTCACTAGACCTCGACCGCGGCGCGGCGCGCGGCGTAGCTGTTCACAGGAGGTTAATAAACCGACGGCAACACAAAGCTTTGTTCACCTTACAGTTAATTAATGTATATTATGAAAACGGAGAAACACTTTGAAATCGGAAATCACTTTCTCGTAAATGTTTGCTATTATGTTTATATATATTTATATTGGAACGGATGAATAAAATAATGTGCCAGAAAATGAGGAATTAAAATACATAGTTCTCTGAAACCTAACAACACAGCTCCATGAAAGAATGGCAAACTTTAAAAAGCGAACAAAACCTCACTTCGTGCGGTCATTGTTCTCGGTACGTTTGTCTTTGATATTTTCATTTGGGCACAATTTTGTACGTTGTGACGCCAGTAATAAGTAGTTAGGATTCTATTATTAATTTATTTTAATTATGGACTGCGAAATTTACTGCTCATCCTGATAGTTAAGATTGCATTTAATTATCGAGGGTACTAAATTATTTTTAGAGATTGCGCAAAAGTTTACAGTAATATTATGTAAGTCGTAAAGTTTATTATCAAAATATTTATCTTGGTTTTCTGTATTTACTCGATTTTATTTATCGCGGTTAAAGTGCAATATTAATATTAAAAATATGTTTTGAAGTTTATTTCGCAGAATATTCAGAATAGTATCTTTGTAATTTATAAACCTACCGTATTTTTCTTAGAAAACAAGATACGAACTATCAACTTTTCTAGAGAATTACGTTAACTTCGTCAATGTTGCCAAACTAATTATCCTTGGCCTGATAAGAGAAGTTAGGCAAATATTGGATCGTTAGTCTGATGAAGCCGATTACGAACATGCATTAAGATAAAACGTTGTATAAGGTCAACAATGGAAGGAATAATATATACGCCTAATATGTATATTTTTTTGTAGTATTCAAGTTTTATAGGAACATTTTCGTTCTACTTGCACGGCCTGTTGGTTCACGTATGTTTAATAAATACAGTTAGTTATTGTATCAATATTTTGAACAGTCTATGTTTGCCAAGTTGATTTTGGTAACTCAAATACTGACTCACTAAACTACTTTAGCGCGTGTATTTTGCACACGTCCTTGCATGAAATCAAATATGACCTTAATAATATTTGTATATTCTTCGCCAAATTGCATTCTATATTATTTTTATTAAGTAGATTTTTCCTGCGTTCGTTTTTAGTCCTGGTTTTATATAATTTATTGCCTTAAGTCTAGTGGTACCGTACTTAGACTTTGCAACTGGTAGAGAAATTCAATTTTCTTTTTTCAAGATTTCTGATTCGATAATGTAAACAATAACACATCTAAGATGTGTGATACTAGAATTTGAGAGCAACGTGGGTTGTGGTCAGCGTATAGTGGGCGTTCTGTCTACTCCTTCGGCGAAAATGCCTTAACCTATTGTCAAGGACGGTCTGATGTCAAGGTTATTTTATCTTATAAAAAATGACACGTAGATCTATTTGAAATAATATTGAATTTATATTAGGCCGAAAGTTCTAATTAATTTCAATATGAAAACTTTCCACATCATATTAAATCCTTGTATTAAAGGCAACAGCTATGAAACCTTTATTGGATATCAAGTAGGACTACATTCTGTCGATAGCAAACATTCCAGCGGTGGAGAGCATTAGCAGCTGCTTTGTAGAATGCGTCGCGAGTCGCGGGCCGGAGTTGTGGTTCGCCTTGTGGCCGCGCCGCGCCGGTCGTGACGCGCCATCGCTGGCCGACCATTTATTTAATCTAGCAATGTCGATGGTCTTAAAATCTAGACCGCGTACTGCTTACTCACAGCGTTTGTTGTTTTGCCTATGCAGTAACCGGTCTATATACCATCGAGTATTAATTATAATTAATTGAGTCACAGCACCGTGACACCGAAAGTGCAGACGGAGGTACAACGACAGCATTTCCGTTGTATGATTAGAGTGGTGTCGGATGTTACATTTCGAATCAATTTCATTATATTTCTCTTTAATTAATTTTATTACATTTATTTTAATAATTTCCTTGTACGCAACATGTAGGGGGAGAAACCCCGAGCTGTTAAGACCCTCGGCTAATTGTTATGCATTGGGAATCATTTTGATACTACATAATATTATGATTGCAAAACGTACGATTTTTGTTGTAAATACTTTTTATTGCGGAAGATGTTTGTGACCAGAGTACGGCCACGGTGCTAGCTTAACAAATTTTAAACCTCATTAAATTAATGTAATACATTCATTTTATATTATTATTAATTAAATAGCATACTATGCTAGAAAAAAATCCAATTCCGAATGTCCAAACGTCGATATGAAATTAGAAAATTTCAGAAGAAACTTTTACATTTCGTTACATTTCCTTGCATATCATAAGGTGAACAATTTATTATTTGTTGCAGCAACTCAAAGATGAGTTGGGAGAGGTGGTGGCCGAGCTGGAGGCCCTGGACGGGCAGGAGGAGTGCAAACAGAATAGCAAAGCCAAACAGATGAGTATAGGCAGGAAGAAGTTCAATATGGATCCCAAGAAAGGTACATTCTTAATGATAATATATCTTTAGTAATATTATAAGCTTTAAGTTATTTGTTTGCAAACGCTAATCTTGGTAAATTGTGTGCCGATTCTGAAAATTGTTTCACAAGTAGGAAGCCTCAATTACTCCTAGAGCTATATGCTACGATTTATTCTGAGGACAGACTTTACGTGGGCGGATCCGCGAGCAAGTCTACTCTTATATTTTAAAGGTCACCAATAACATTTAAGTCCTATTGTAATTGTTCGCAATAATGCTCTATTGTCTGATCGATAAAACTATAAATCGAGATATTAGTACAATATCTAGGATTTTTATTGAATAGATATCGAAAGCAATAAGGGTGGAATCAGTGTTTTCTATAGATGAATACGGGATTCTTGTTTGAAGTACACTAAGATATTGCTCATTTATATTATTTGAAATAGGGGCGTATCGGAGAGTTTACGGCGTAGAAATATTGCAATGTTTATAAAGGATAGTTCATGGTTGTTGAGCATCGCAGAAACATTCGTGTTTACTTTTCGTGAATATATATGGTACTATTTTCTATTGTTTCAATATTTTTGGTATGGCTATTTTTGTTTTTGTATTATTCCTTTTGTTTCGCACGTTTTTACTAAATTGCAAATATTTACATTGCGAAATATCATGGATTGTCCATGAAGTGGTTTATAAAATAGCAACACAAATGTGTGGCATTCCGGATCAACGAACAAGAATGTTATCCAATTAAAAGAATGCCAGTCGCGTTTATTTTAATAAAATGATGGCGTGAAACAAGTAGAGTTGTTGGAAGCATGGCTTCTGATGGGACAGGTGCGCGGCTCCCACGGTCACACGCACGACGTACACGGCAAATTGTTCTATTCCTGCTCTTCACCTGCCTAACCGACTTGGAATACCTTATAAATTAGACATTATTTACGTAATTGCTAGTCGCGTGATTAAAAATTATGTCGCGATAGGTTAACTTCAACAATAATTATTAACACGCAACAAATAAATTCAACGAAATAACACTCAATAGAACTTTACTTAAATTCATGTAATATTATAAGAATCGATAAATTGAGAACACATTTAAACGTGACTAATAAATTTCGAAAACAAATGGCGCAAGAGAAGCCCTCACCAGACAGATGGTTTAACTACATCAATTCAGCCAAACATAAATCTATTGGAAATGAGTTTTTATATTTTTCACGCAACGCTGAAGACTGTAGTGTCAAATAACATTCGGAATAAGTTTGTAATTACATCAGAATCAAAATCAAATCAAATCAGATCAGAATGAAGTTTCGTGATTCAGTGATCCACCCAGTGATCCACCGTAACAGATCAGAATGAAGTTTCGTGATTCAGTGATCCACCCAGTGATCCACCGTAACAGATCAGAATGAAGTTTCGTGATTCAGTGATACACCGTAACAGATCAGAATGAAGTTTCGTGATTCAGTGATCCACCCAGTGATCCACCGTAACAGATCAGAATGAAGTTTCGTGATTCAGTGATCCACCCAGTAATCCACCGTAACAGATCAGAATGAAGTTTCGTGATTCAGTGATCCACCCAGTGATCCACCGTAACAGATCAGAATGAAGTTTCGTGATTCAGTGATCCACCCAGTGATCCACCGTAACAGATCAAAATGAAGTTTCGTGATTCAGTGATCCACCCAGTGATCCACCGTAACAGATCAGAATGAAGTTTCGTGATTCAGTGATCCACCGTGATACTCTTGTTCCAAGCTATATTGCAATAAATACAATGCTTCGAATGGTTTTCGAGTTAATTGGGTCACGATAGCGACAACAGCGCTATCTGCCAGCTTTCTCAGAGAGGTTAGAACTAGAGGTAGTCAGAAACGAGGCCTGAATGCCTACTCCAACCCGGTTTACACTCGAGCGGCCCCACTCTCAGTAACAGACATAAAGGTCTCAAAGTCGCAACGGTCCCGACGTACAACTAATGATGTCTCCTTCGAAATTAGAACACATGCTACTTAGTGCTTACACAGGTGCGCTGAAATGAATGGCCCTATTGAATATCATGACGGATTATCCTTGGTCCGGGTTAAGCTCCCTAATTTATACAAATTTCATGATAAAGTATGCAAAGTTTTGGAATTTGAGCATACATTCCTTTCAAAATTGCTGAGCGATGCGAGTGAACTGAATTTTTTCAAATGTTATTTTTAATACCTTTTATTTTAAAATATATTAGAATGACAGAGCGAAATTTGTTTTAAAATGAATGATGGTAAACCATGAAACGTGGTGTATTTTTCATAAAATTAAATTTTAATATCCATTTCCTTGCATGTCTTGTAAATTGTAATCACGTAACGTGAAGAAAGAGGAACTTGTACGTGTAAAAACCTCGTTATTCAGAGTTCAATTAGTTCTTTTAACAGATGATAAAAAAGACGCTGCATCTGAATTTTAATGAATTTCCAAAGAATACATTAAAGGATTACTATTACAGGATGTTTTTCGTACATTTTGTAATAAAAAGACTGTAACAAATTAATTCAAATGATACGTAAGTGCCTAAGTAAGTTTTTATACAAAGCATTTATTCAAAAGGTATAACGTACTCTAAAAGTAGTTAGTATTAAGTAACTTTTTTATAGTAGAACTCTAAAAAACGTTGTTACTTATAGATGGAATTTAGGTTATATCATTTTTGTAGTAACGCAATTTGTTATACAATTCAGAGAGCTTTGAAATTGATTTCATCTGATATAAAATAATCATTTTTGATGTATTCTTATATTCGTAAATAGAATTATTTACACTGATAGTCGATACAAAAAGATAATAAAATCGAGATTGTGGAATGTAGATATTACGGGGACGGGTACTTCACCGTACCCCACTGTGTTTCATAGATAGCAACGGGCATGGCATCCGTCACGGTGCTCATATCGATTTGCATGCGACAATCGACTTAACTCGTGGAAAGAAAGCCATTTGCTTACGAAATAGGGGAATCGATTCTGAGCGATGATGATATCTACAACCTGTCTATGAAAAGAGACCAACAGAGTAAAAAACATAATTTCCTGCTTTACTACGAAATGTAATTTCACGATATATAAGAGTAATAACTTCGATCAAAGCTTTTTTCAATGCGTAAGATAAGATTGCTAAATATTCAGGAAGTATAGGAGTGATGTAATTACGGAATGAGAGGGCGTCTTACCTTATTTACAATCTCGCCGTGATATTAGAGGTTAACATAATATCTTCTTACAAATTGTATAATGGATTTAATAATAAAGTATTTTTAGATACAATGAGAATTATTACTTGCATATTTAAAAGATCGTCTCTGGAATTGCAAAAAATTAAAACATGATTGCATTATAAAATAAAAACTCTTGTGAACAATAAACATATCTACCAACAGTTGACCAACGGTTTTGGCATTCTACGCTAGTTTTTATGTGCAGACTTCGGGATAGGCGCGTAGGCGAATGACGTCACCGGGAGACGTGGATTAGTATTCTTCGTGGAGACTTACGAAATTGTGACGTTATTCAAAATTGATGACCGCCTGTCATAGACAGTTATGAATGGAATAAAAAATGTTATAGGTCATGTTATAAACAACGTTGTAAGACGACATTGAGCCGTTTATTGGTTCACAGTGATTTGTATTAGGTAAGTTTATTTATTTAGAAAGGAAACTAGATCCGTAGTGTTATTTTGTCGTTAAAGTAACGCTGAAGAAAAAGCTACGAGTATTGATATTAGTTTAGAGCTTTATACATGAATGTAGATATCCTTACATATTAAAAAACAAGGCCTCCCGCTGTGTCCGTCTGTTTGACGGAACGCGATAAACTAAAAAAATACTGAACGGATATCGATGAAATTTGTTATGGAGATAATTCGAAAGCCAGAGGACATATTATGCTACTTTTATCCTGGAAAAATACATAGCGGGGCTTTTATTCCGAAAAACCTTTCCCTTGTGTGAAGCCGTTAAGGCCGAACCGCGGAACCGATTTCAATGAAGTATAATTATGGAGATAGTTTGATACCCTGGGAAGGTTATTTATATCCCGGAAAACAAAATGCCAAAATGCATGGTAGTGCAGGTATGAACTATCTTTCCATTATACTCCACACAAATCGTTTCAAACGTAGCGGCTCGAGTCGCTTAAACTTTTCCATTTACAATATTAAAGTGGCATTAAAAATCTCAAGGGTGTATTATGCTGAAAGTTAATGCAGCATTATGTGCAAAGGTCGAGATCGCATTGTTTCGCAATGGTAACATTTTAGCGTACAAACGGGCGCAGGTAGACTAGAACTGTGGAACTGCAGAAGCCTCGGGTAGCTCTTTCTCGCTTTCGCCCGAGTTTTACATGTTGCGTGTCGCCGCCGAGTGCCACTCGTCCAAGCTTTCAGATTGTTCCTCCAAACGGCAGACGGCATTGAAATGTAGCTCAATTACAATTGCAAAGTGTATGATTTACGACTGACTGTGCTTTAACAATATAACAGAGTTGCTCTATGCTGCATTCGATACTAAAGGTCTTGATACACGTTTTGTTTACGTGGAATCGCCAGATACGATTATTTTGCTTTGATATCGTGCGTTTTAATCATTGGTAATGACATTGAAGTTTGTGCGTTTGATAAGGTTTCTCATACCTATAGTAAGATTAACTATTTTCTCAAGTTATAAAATTATCTAATTATTGAAATATTGAGTCCAAAAATTAATATCTTAAGCATCTCAAATTATTTATATAAATAATTAGTTTTTGTTGCTTCCTCCAGTAAAGTTTGTTTTATTAGTTAAGAAATTACATTTTCCAGTCGTCCAGTTATCGATAGCTACCAAGCATCGTGCTAAAGTTTTCAAAACCAATACATCTCAAATGACAATTTTGCCATCGCCAATGATCAATACGCTATCCCATTACAGACTCCCACGTATTGAGAAAATGAATGATACAGCCGTAGCACATTCAGCCAAACGAGATTTATTGTAGTGCTTCACAAAAACAAGCTATCCGAATAATATTGGAATCACATCCACACACAAGTGGAACAATGTTGTCTGTCGCATAAAAACTATTTGCCTTATCGTCGAATCGTATTGAGAAAACAAGAAAGCTTGATTTAAGAATAGAGACGCTTTCGCGAGCGACGGCGGTAAGCCGCAGTTTTTCACTTTTTGTTCACGCCGCACGCGTGATCTGAATATCTGTGTGCAGTTCGCGATTCACGGTTCATTGCTTTGGTTTTGTTCTTTTGTTATATATATGTATGTCTGTTTGTGACGCGTATCATTTATAGCAGTGTCATGGGAATGTAATTGTGTGTTACTGAAATGAGTTTAGTTTGTAAAAAACTTTGGCTGGATCAATAAAAACGCCACGTAAGGCATGTTACATAATAGAAGGCCGCCTGTAAATTTATTTATTATGTAGCGGCTGTATTTACTTATAAATCACAACATTAACATGATTTGAGCATTTAAGACGTATTTTTTAATCCAATTAATCCGATAAGTCTATTACAGGTGCTAATCACTAATTGATATAGTTAGAAATTTAATCACTGGCATCCCCTTATCGTCTGCAGATTCATTTGCAAGATATCTAAGTGACTTTCGGTGTGGTTGCAGGTATCGAATACCTGTACGAAAACGGTTTGCTTCAGAGGACGCCGGAGGATGTGGCACAGTTCCTTCACAAAGGCGAAGGGCTCAGCAAGACTGCGATAGGTGACTACCTCGGGGAACGATCGGAATTCAATGAGGCGGTGCTACGGGCTTTTGTCGATCTCCACGACTTCACAGATTTAATACTAGTACAGGCATTGAGGTGAGTAAAATACTAGAACGAATAATATTTTGTAGCTTATTTTGGGGCAGATTTCATGTTAGGTGTCGAGGACCCGAAAGAAATCTTTCAATTTGGTATCCTGTCTTGCGTTTATTTAGAACTTAACTGATTACATTGGAGACATATGTCTATTGTTAATAGTTGTGAAGTCGTGTTAAAGTGAAACCTTTTCTAGGAAATTAAATGTTATTTGGGGAAAATTGTAACGGTTTGATGAATTCATCAAATGAATAGCAAGATACCTTATTTAAGAAAATTAGTTATAACTATAACTCCTCGAATATGTTTATAATATTCATCTGACTATTGGTTTGTAATTACATGTGATTTTGTTTATTGAGAATGTCTACTCAGAAGTTCTTTTACACAATTCTAAAATTCCAAATAATTTATCACTCTTACGAGTCTGTTTCACAGGTTCTGAGTAAATGTATAAGCCTACTAAATACAAAAGTCATACTAAGTAATTTATGCTCCCAAATAAATGGCAATAAAACTGAGTACAATTCACATTAACTGTTTAATATGATAACTGTTAAATAAAATGTACTTGAAACTTGTGAATTTGTACTTATTGTTTGTTCTACATAATATAATAATTATTTGCGGAATGGTGATAATTAACACGTCATGTTACCTAAACTTTATTTAAAAAATACTGCCAATCTACGCATTTTAAATAAACTGAACACATTCCAAAACAAACAAGATACGTTTAGTTTCTTAGAACATAAATGTGTAATCAAGATAAATATTTATAATATACTGTATCTCGGATGTTTAAGCACGAGTTTATTGTGTTCATTATTGTTATTGAACAAATGCCAGTGAAAGTGATACTCATAGAAGATGATACTTGGAATTTTGATTCAACTGCAACGTGATAACGAAATGCAAGATCGCACATAATTCTATCAAATCTTTTGCACATAAAGTGTTCAAATACAATAATGATACGAGAAACTTGTTTATTCGAATTTCTCCTCATATGGATGTTCATGAACATTCTGGTCGCATGTGGAATTGCGTAATGTTATCATGATACTGTGTATCACAAGCTTACACTTATCGACAACAGAATCACGTCAAATTGATATAAAATATTTCAAATATTTTTAATTCGAGACCGTAACATCATCTTCCATTGCAAAATTCAATCAAGAAAATAACTTGGCAGGCTTTTCTTTCGCTAATGAGTTCGTTAAATTTTCTGTCTCACTGAAGCTTTGAAGTATAATTATATTCTACGTGGTCTGTATGGTGAATAAATTGGAAGTTTGTTTATTTATAAAATTCTTTCTGTTTCTGCAATATCGTTCGCTGTTGATTGACTTGTTGACGGCATATTGAAAATTGATTTACGTTCAGTTCAAAAACAACAATGAATTAAATTATTTAATCTAAAAACGTTTTCGATTGAAACATCAACTCGACTTTCAAGTATTACATGAATAAATGATTAATGTAAGTCAATAGAATTACATTAATCAATAGATCCATTCTTATTCCAGACAATTCCTATGGAGTTTTCGTCTGCCAGGCGAGGCGCAGAAGATCGATCGTATGATGGAATGTTTTGCACAGAGATACTGCCAGTTGAACCCGGACATATTCACGAACGCCGACACGTGTTACGTGCTCAGTTTCGCGATAATAATGTTGAATACGTCTCTACACAACCCCAGTGTTAAGGACAAGCCGGCGCCCGAACAGTTCGTGGCGATGAACAGAGGCATCAATAACGGTGGCGATCTCCCGCAGGAATTGCTCTTGGTGAGTTTTTTTTTATGTTTGCACGATAAAACGACACGCCACCGATCAGCGTAATGGGGACACACGGGTGTAAGCGAAATGCGGTCAGTTTAAATGACTATTGGCCGAAATCAACAAACAAACCCGATAGTTATCTTCGGATGTATCCAGAGATTAAAGTAATTAAATTAAATCTGTAAGCGAAGTTTATTGATTGGTCGAGTTTTGCCATCGATTCGAAGATAGCGATGGGATTATTTATTAAATCGACTTTTAATCTAACATACTTAACAAGAGTATTCACACTTACTGTTGCTTTGCCGACTTATAAAACGATTTATTTGAATACATTGTTTGTTCCTGAAACGTTACTCACAGAAATGCGTCATTTATGACATATTTTCATTGCGTGCGTGGACGCTATCCGGGCGGCTATTTACCTTCAAGCTGAGCAAATATTAGCGCGAAATCTATCAGTGGATAGATTTCGCGCTAATTCTTGTTATTCTCCTTGATATATCATGAGGTGGTAGATTGAAACCGTTACTTCGTTTTACTATATCATTTGAGGTGTATCATTTAGAAAATATTGTGATAATTCGCTTTATATTTTACCGTATTAATCGCCCTACCTATTGTCCATAGATAATTCTCAACACATACTCTCTAAAACATGATTAGTATTCAAGTAGCCACCAACTACGGCCAAGTATTCGCTTAAACGATAATATTCATAAACGTATTGGTCACGGCGTGTATCACCCGCGAACAGTGACTCATCAACTATCGACTCGTCATCGCCAATTGTACTGAAGTTATCCAAACACGTTGCCATTTGTGCTGCACATTTTACAACGGTCCTAAATTTACCTCGGGTTGTGTGCAGACCTCTTTATCCTTGAGGGGGGTTTCACACGCCCACGTTGGTCCAATGTTTGGATTGATTTAGATTTAGTGCCGGTTTAAGTTCGAATTATTAGGTCACACATGACTTCGGATCCTCGATGTGATTTAATGGCTCTCCTACTAAACAATATACAGGACCATGCCAAAAACATGTAAAACCCAATGATAGTTACATTTCTATGACGTCTGATGATTACGGTAAATATTTATTACATTTTAGATTTTTCTTTTTATCCATAGTATAGGTTTCATTAGTATTTACAATGATCTATCTGGCCAATTTATACAACTAATATGATTTTTCAACTCTCGTCTACAATATGAGTTGCCAAGTTACCCGTATTGTAACCAACGGTCATCTACTCACGCGCCTGACCGCATTTGTTGAGGATTAACATAGGTAATACTTATTGCATGTCATAAAGTAATTACAGAACACACAACAGCTATATAGGTTATAATAATTGCTATTGTAATAATTGAGCTTGCACACGTCATAATAAGGTTCTGAGCATCTCTAACGCCACTATACATAGAACTAAACGATCTCCAAGGTATGTAATATCCTGATTCATAAAAATAAATGGTCCATACAAAGCCACGATGCCACTAATACGTTGCAACGTCTTTTTGTAATATTACTAGATATATCAAAATAACGCGATATTTGTGCATATAAGGTAAAAAAGATGATTCTGCGTGGGTGTGGAATTCAAACGCATAAAACATTTACTTATATGTAAAATATATGTAGCTATGATGTCATGGGAGGTTATTTCCGCGTGATAAATAATGTGTTTATATAGTTTATGTAAATTTTTAGATACGATTGTCATGTTTGCACATAATCTCGATGCAAACATTGTTAATTAAACGTTCGTGTTTACAGTAAAAATATTAAATGAAAAATAACTAGATAAAGTTTTGTATTTAGTACGAAAGTGATTAATGTTTTGTGTTAATATTTAAAGAGGTTTTTTAGAGTTTGATAAATGCGAAAGGTTTTTGCGGAAATGAAGACTTCCGCGTATAATTAGGTTTCAGTACATATTACAATAGGTACATATTATTAAAATATACGGAAACATTTTTATAAGTTATATAATATACATGGAGCCAATGTAATGTTCGATGTTTAAAAATCTTTTTGAGCATGACACAATCCAATACAATGACTAATCTATTCAACATAATTTTACTTGAAAAGATAGCTGTTTGAATGTTCCTTATTATATTATTCACCATATAACTTTTGTTAAAGAAATATAGGTAGGTATCTTTTGGTGTACGATCATATAAGTAATTCTTGGGAAAAGTTTAAAAACTTTATGTTACGTCGCTTTGGAGTAATTAATTTTTGCTCCAGCACTAAACAATTCACCAATAATACTTTAATTGATGACATAATTGTCTAAAGTAGACATAGGGTGTTTTTATAACAAACGATAAACCGTAATCTCCTACTGGTAACCCACATTGACGCACATACATGTGTAAACACAGTGAATCCGTGAGAAATGTTATCTGCAATGTAACTAACTACCGACTGATAATCGTCGCGAACGTTTTTAACTCGCAGTCGACCTCTTGAGTCTGCGTAAACAACTTGTTTGTATTGTGTATTATTTACGTCTGTGTTGTAATTGGTAGATACTTCTTATACCCTATATATATTTATAATACCTTACAAATCACCACTCATCGTTCGTTTAGATGTTATGTTGACCTTAGTTCGTCCTTTAGACTTAATGTTATTTGCATGATCTAATCTTGAAGCATGTTAATTGTTTCATTATGTTTGAGTTTATTTTTCAAGTAAATTAGGTTGATAACTAAAATATAAATCGTTTTTGTATACCGGAAAACGCCTACGCCTAAAGCAGTACTGATTAGGGTAAAGTCCTGGGTATTAGCTTAGTAATAAAAATGTTGGTTTTAGTTTTTATACATATGTTATTCTGCTATTTGTCAAGTCAGTTTGAATTCTACGATCTAATTTCTGAAATATATTATTTTTTTTGTAACGGGATACAAATACATATTTTGTTATTAATATGCAATATCGACCTCTGTTAAGTTGATACGAAATATTAAAACAGAGCCATCTTAATGCACTTGACTTGTACATTCCGCTCGATTTCCTTGTAATATTTATTACAGACAATCCTTTACAGATTTATTTATAGCACAAAATGCGCCACTGAATAATGAAGTTACATTAATTGAATTACATTATACATTCGATTGTAGAACCATTGAAACCTTTTGTGTTACATTATGCGCGTTTATATTGTGTTTACAAGTATCTTATACATGATAAATTGTTTGTAGTCATTGTACGAGTCTATAAAGACGGAGCCATTCAAGATTCCTGAAGACGACGGCAACGATCTCATGCATACGTTCTTCAATCCTGATAAGGAGGGTTGGTTGTGGAAGCAAGGCGGTCGGTGAGTACAACACTATACAGTCATTTAAACATTGCCTTAATGAAACCACGTACTTATCATCTTGAAAATAACATTTTACAAGATATAGATAAGATCGAACCATTAATGTAAAATAAAAAAGTGTAAGTTTCGGGCAAAAAAAAAAACAATTAATGTTATTTTTACGTGCTCTAATGCCACTTCTACTACTCTTAGTGAAGTTGTCGGAGTGATATCACAAACTTTGAGTCAGAAATACGATAATGAAGCACAAGCCATACTCGCCCTAAACTACAAAATGTTCTAAAAATTAGGAGTAAAACTGCAATTTTTGGTGTATGATTTTTTTACACAATGTTAGCAGAGGTAAAGACAAATATCTGGTTACATATATTAACGTAATGTCAAAATGAGTCTGTATATAACATATTTAGATAATGATTACAGGGAAGGGACTAAAACAATTGTAGCTCTACTAAAAAAATGGTCTGCCAATAATATCAAATGTATTAGACGTGTTTGAAAAGTGGTTAGTTGTTGATTGTATAATATATTTTCCTCCTTTGAATGGTAATAAATTCCTTAAAGCTTCTTGAATGGTATAATTAAAACGAGGTTGAATTGTTTTTATTATGTAAGCTGTAAGGGGCCAAAACGTTTGAGTAAACAATATTACTGATATTACATAATATCAAGATAGTAATTAACACTTTAAGCCAATTGAAAGTGTCTTTACACAAGCAGACGTTTTAAATCTTGCGAATAGATAAAAGTGTTTGGTTTTGATTGTTTGTGTTCAGTTGCGTTGATATAAAATCGTCGTTAGTAAATCATTTCATCCTCGAAGACGCGCCTCACAACTTTACTTAATCGCTTATAGTGTGCGTGAGTATTATGAGTACTCAAAAAGTTGTCCGGCGCGTCTTAGATGAAGTGACCTATAATTTAAAAACTTTTTGGCTGCATACGTTTCTTATCTGACTTCTAAAAATAATATAAGGAAATTTATAATTTCAATAAAAATAATAAACTATCTCTAGAAAGAGAAAAAAGTTGGTTCTAACAGCGCGACCAAACGATTGAATGTTTTCCTGTTACCAAAGATTCTACTGTTGATACCATCATAGCATAGGTCGTAGCCCGATACTTGTTATAAGAAGTAAAAATTGTTTTTAGTGGAACAAAAACCACTGGTTTTATTGAGAGTTTGTTGCATGTTTTTTTAAGTCTTAGTCGCAAAAACATGTTGACTTTATTTTTGGAGTTCGACGTTCATTTGTAACATTTTTATTTAATGTTGATACGTCAGCCGTTATTGAATAGAAAAGTAGTCTTGATACTTTCTTTATTAACTTTTAGTGTATATTAAATGTTGTTTCATAAAATTGGTGGGTCGTTATTTATTTCTTTCTGTGGGTTGGACATTCACAAGAAATCAGAATATCAATGAGGTATGTTAACTTCAAATCAAACAATTTAATAATATTCATTATCGTATCATTTCAGATATAAATCGTGGAAGCGACGGTGGTTTATACTGAACGACAACTGCCTGTATTACTTCGAGTACACGACCGACAAGGAGCCGAGAGGCATCATTCCACTGGAAAACATATCTGTAAGTATATCATTCATTAAAGAAACAATAGATTGATAGTTAAAAAAACTAACCTGTGGATGCTAAGGCTCGAAACTGCAGTCTGCAAGTACTGGGATGTTGAGGTTTGAAAGTAGAGAAATTAATTGAAGCCAAATTGATTCCTGGGCTTTATTGGAGTTTGACATTTAATTCCTCAATTGTGGTAAGGTATATTGCCATAGTCATTAGTATTCGAAGCTTTGTCTGGTAGGACAGTGTGTGGCGTTCACCATCATGCGTGTAACTTGCTTTTTCTGTAATTTATTATTGTACAATAATTATACTTATTTTTACCAAATAAAAAAGGATAATTAGCGTTAATTACCCATTGTTGCACTAAATAGCGATGCTTATCTTGTTTAATAACATTATGTAAGTAGTAAGTGGGACGCCAGACGGCCGATGCCCGATGCATGTTGGTAGTTCACTGACATTCAAATACTGATATTGGGTTTTGGTAGGACGTATTGGCGGTCAATTTATATGAATCACGTCGGATATATTCAAGGTCATTTTGACATTGCGTTATAAAATGACACCACACACTTATCTTCATTAAAATTACACTTTATAATAAGTTACTCGAACCATAGATGTACTTAATTAAAAAAGAGTAAGTTTTGAACAAATAAGTATCAATAAAAATGATTTTAATTTTACAAGCCTTAATGCTACTATCCTACACTAAGAGTGTTCGTCGCAGCAATATCATACTTTCAGTCAGAAGTTCTCTCAAGCACAAGCTATATTCGAACTAAATTAGAAATGATTAAAAAAAATAGAAAAGTAAAACCGGGATTTTTTATAAAAATATTCATTCATGGAGGATTTTTGGCACAATTGTAGCAAAAGCGAGTACATACTCATCTTTTATTTTAAATAATGAAATCTCATGTTTTCATTTATAAACGCAATATTAAAATGACTGTATAAGGTATTGGAATTTGATTATAATAATAGGTAAACGGTTTTATGAATACGCAGGTTGACGTTGATGGTTTTATTGACGAATTTTACCCCTTATTACTCCGCAATTAATAATGCAGCGGTGTTATAAGTTACGTGTATTATGGTTGATTATATATAAACGGCTTTGAAGCTTGCATACTGCGTTGACTCTCAATAAGACTGAATGAAATAGCAACATTTTAAATTATAGTCAGTGGGTCCTATTCCGTCTAAAGGTACAGATGCGACTTTTTGTAATTACGGGCGTATCGAAGTAAAGATGTAGAGATTAAGTAGTAAAAAAGTCCAGTATTTACCTTCACGGCTGTTAAAGCTGCCCTTCAATAAGACAAGTAATAGCAAAAAGTCAGATCTGGCCCCGTAGATGGAATAGGGGTGGCTAATAATACACTTATTTTCGCCTTATTTTCAGTTTCTTTATGTATATTTTGGATGAAAATAATACGGATTTCAGATCAAGATACGTTCATTAAATACGCTTAAAACATTACTTCAGCCCTTTAGTGTGTGTGACCGTACTCGAAATTACAAGTTCAAATTTATAATTTATATTACGTCACTTTCTTTAACGTATACTTTAAACACGGTAACTTTGCTAAAAGTCCTAAATTCCAAGATATGAATATCATGTGTAGAAGCTATTTATGTTATTATTTATGGATTTATTTAGTTAGTTATCGTCACGTACCTAACCCTTTGTGTTTTAATACACTCGTAGTTGTTGATTAGAAAGTTGCTTGGCTACAATGTTTTAATCTCCTAACGGCAAATTGTGATATTATGTTTTCTATTGTGTTGTAGTTTTAAATAAAATTTATCGTGTACTGTTATCCTTTGTTCTCAATATTATTATATTATTCTGCAAATTGTAATGTATTCGCGGTAATTAACCTTTTATTATGCGACTATTGTTTAGTATTAATCATAATATACAACTTTTAATAATAATACGAGAAAATCAATACGTATATGCATATAGGCACTATGTTACCCTCATTCTATCACAAAAACAAGAACTAACAGTAATAATGCGTGTACAAAACAAAATGCGTAATAAACCAACGTACCCGAGTTCATTCTGTGTTGAACTGATATAGTGGTGACTAACAGTAATTAATTTAATTTCATATGACAAATGGTTTTGTGATTCATATGGTGTTATTCTCATTATAACAATCTCTTCCTGTAAATTTGTTAAAACCGACAGAGTTAACTATGAGCGTCCGGCCGCGAGATAAAAGCGTGTTGCATTCAAGCGCCGCCAATGTAAAACAATTATGAAATAAGTTGTTATATTAATGTTTTGATTTATTGTATTGAATTTTTTTTCTTTCTTATTCCTTGGCAGATCTGGTCTATACTTCATCTTTATGTTTTCATGGGCTAGGTGAACAGTACGGCACGATTTATTCTGCAGTCATTATTGGAAGATAGCCTATTGGAAATAATAAACCTTCCCAATAGAAGAGAGGGCTTGAACATACATAATTCACGGCTGATATTATTTTTTAAAGAAATTTCAATTAAACATGCACCGACGATTAAAAAATTATTCACTCGCCGTAGACCTGGATGGGTTGGTGCTCACCCGGGGAGGTTTATGGTTGACACTGGACGGGGATAAGTTTGTTGTTTAGAATTAGCTTTAATAACTAACAAATAACTTGAGCACACTATCGGGTGGGGATTTTTCTTTATACGTAAGAGTAGCTGTACTAACGTACAAAAAAAAAAATCCCCCATCATGCGACAGTATTCTCAAATATAATAAGTAAGTAATGTGGTTGAAATCCCGCATCATGCGACAGTGTTCTCAAACATAATAAGTAACGTGGTGGTGGGTGCGCAGGTGCGCGCGGCGAGCGACCGCCAGCGCCCGCACTGCCTCGAGCTGTACGCCAGCGGCGGCGCCGACCTCATCAAGGCCTGCAAGACCGACTCCGAGGGCAAGGTCGTCGAGGGCAAACACACCGTCTACAGGTCAGTAACATATACATACCACCACGCCTGTACCCTTCCCAGGGGTAGGCAGAGGTACAATCACATTTCGACAGTTAGGTAAATTATCGTAATTAGGAAAGTTACATGTTACTAAGTTTGGCTTCCAGCTCAATCCAGGTGAAAGCCTTTTCCCTAAATATAAGATCTAATATGCTCTTTTTCGGGCTAAAATACAGCCTATATGGAAGTTCAGGACATGTTCTACATTTACCAAATTTCGTGGATATCCGTTCTTCGGTTTCTGCATTTATTATAACAAACATCCAAACATACGAGTTAATATATTATCTTCAAAATTAATGTCACACAAGGGCTGCATGTTTTGTGTATTAAAATGTCTATAATCCTGATCAGTCTTTAAACCGACGTAATGCAATAAATAACGTCAATCTGTTACTCTATTGCCGCATGAAAACACGTTTTCAAGATAAACCAAGAGTCACGCTATTGCAATTATATTCTAATTATAGAGCTGAGGATAATGTCTAGGTTAAAGATATCGATACCATGTCAATGACAACAAAGGAAAGTTTTCTTGCAATACCAATTAATATGCAGTTTGTTAATTGTTTTGTGCAAAATTTATAACCGCATAATGTCTTATAACACATGATATTAGGTTAATATTTCGCTATCAGTAATTTTGCAATTAAATTGCATGAGTAATAAAGCTATCTTTTATTACATAACTCATTATACATTACTTGACATGTTATTTGTCAAATGTATTCCGTTAATTAATTGACTAATTAATGAACCTACATACTGGTAACATGGCGGATTTAATACAAGTTGATAATAGTAATCACAAATTTCATAATGAACAATATTTCGTAGGCGAAAAGGTTTCTAATATTTTCTAGATTTTTTTATTTTATATAAGTATTATTGTCACAACTTGTCCAAGGTATATGTTTGCTGAACAAATATTGAAATATATTGTTTGTGTGTCAGGATGTCGGCGGCGACGGCGGAGGAGCGCGACGAGTGGATCGAGTGTCTGCGGCGCTCCATCAGCCACAACCCCTTCTACGACATGCTCGCGCAGAGGAAGAAGAAGGCGCAGCACAGCCTCCACTCCTCGCACTAGCGCCGCCCCACCACACCCTGCGGCGGACTGTGGAATCACTCGGGACGAAACTTATAAAGTTTCCGCTGTCGGTGGACAACGGATCGGTCCAGTTTGTAGCAAGTTGCGCCGGCGGTCTTCGCTGACACTACATGACCACTACTACATAGGCTTTTAATATAACTTTCTTACTAACGTGTCAACTCACGAGCGAGTAGTATGAAGGCTGTGGCCTGAGGATCTGTTTCGATTGCGTCCAAGTCAAAAATAGGTCCAAATTTAGAACCTCAGTTATCCACCAGAGGCGCTGAATCCTCTCATAGATATCTTTCCCTCGCATACTTGACACGTTTAGGTTTTAAATCTTGTGATAGTCAACGAATATGGCTGCTATACACATCGACACAATAAAAAAAAACATGTATTTTGTTGATTGATTTATTTAGGCTGTGCAGTACTTAAATAAAAACTATGTGAGCCATCTTGCTGTGGTTAATGTTTAAAACGATTATGTCGTAATACAATTTATTAACATCACGGCAAAGTGACTGCATTACACTTAATGGTAAGTGCTGTGTAGTCTAAATATAATGTTAATTAACACGAAACGTTCGTCCAAAAATACTCGTCTGACTTATTGGATAATACATTGGCTGAGTCGAGCTGAGAGTGTGTACTATCTTGTTGGGTACGCAACTTATTGGGCCTCTTTATAATAGTGCAGTTGCAATGAATTAATTCGAGATGACATTTATTTTACATGTTGGTGGACAATTCCTAAAATTCGAAGTTATAGTTTTTTAGATTGTGTCAGTTAAAGATAGCGACGTAATTGTATGTAAACAATTCGGTTAATTGGAAATGGGTCAATTGATGCGTTCGTCGGTGATAGTGGTCGAGAGCGGCCTACGTACAAACGTACGTAATTATGTTTTGTTTATATTTTTACAAGGAAAATGTTCCTAACATTACGGGCCGATAACAACGCCTAAACTAGGCCGAATTCTCAATTATAAAACACGCAGTCGTTAGTTTACTTTATTTATTTGAATTTTATTGATTTGTGTATAAGTAAATGAATTAAACAGATCATAGTCAACTGAATTTAGATACACGTCCATCTGTAGGTAAATAGTAAAGAAAAACGAGATTAGAGAATAAACGAACTCCAATGAATATGTGATATTTACAGCTATGAATAAATGACGGCTAACGAAGTGTACATCGTGGTACAAGCGACGAAAATTGTTACATTCGATGCTTTTAACATTCGCATGCTTGAAAATTTGTAAGTGTTGCTGTTTTTACTGACGACGTAACAAAATAATCGATATAGAGATTAATGATCTTGAAATACGATTTTGAAAAGCAAAATCGATTGCAAAAGTAATAAACTTTGATTTTTGAGCATGAGGATGATAGGAAGATCGTAATGGAAGCCGTATTATGAATTACATAAATTTGCAGCATTTTGTGGTTGTTTGTAACTGTCCATGTATATAACGATGGTAAGACTGAAAAATAAAACAAAAATAATGTACTTTTAAAGCATTATTTTACTGTTAATTTGGATTATGTACCGTTGAAATGTCAACTCAAACAGATCAGAGTAGCAAAATAAAAAAATACGGTATAACATCACTGCGACAATATGATTTGCAAGTACTGCCAATTTATTTGAATATTTTGCCATGCCTGCAATAAAAATATAATATATTTGGAATTTTTTGATTGGATTCTTACCGTTGTCTAGACAATAACGCGTTTATACAAAGTTGATCGATGTTTTGTTCAACTGGTGAATGTAAACGAGATCGTATTTAATGAGAAGTATTAATTTAAACGTATTTTTAATGTAACATACAATGGGATAGTGTAAAGTAAATTTGTGTATAAATATAATGTAGCATTAGTTGACTACTTTATTTAGTGGGAGAGTTTACTTTCGTATGTGATTGTAAATAACAGTCGTAAGGTTTGCGCTCAGTTTCTACTGGACAAACAGTATAGCTCGGTGATAGATTAATACTGGACATTTACAGTTGCATTTGTTAAAGCTGAAACGTTTCGTTTTTGTCTTCTAGAAACTGAGCGGTCGGGATGGTCTTATGCAATAGCGAGGCGCGTAAACATTCGCTAATAATGTTTACATAGTTGTATTTCTGTCATACTGTATAGATCATGAAAGCGCTTTTGATAGAGTCTGGAGAGATAAATATTAATACAAATATAGCTCCATCTATAAGCGTATAACTCTGAATAATGTTTTGTTTACACTTGAGGATTGTTGATACAACGTAATATATACTTTAAGATGGTTCCGTCAATGTAAAGTTTGGTGGCGTTTGTCATGTATTTAAGTAATTTGAAAATTACACAACACAAGGCTGTCAACTGTATTCAATTACCCGAACTTAAAATTTCCAAATAAACAGCTAAAAGTGGGAAACCACGATGATGTCATGGCAACACCCGTATCGCGTTGTATCAATTGTAATTTTATAATATTAATTGTTCAAAGAAAAAACTAAATGCAAACAAATATCTACCCTCTTTTCAATTTTCTGTTGTATTCAGTGTATTTGACAGATCATAACAAAGACAGTATTTGTAAAGAAGGTATTTGCTTATGTTTCGTTTATTCCTTGTCTCAATGTGGTATAGTCTAAACTATAGGCACCTAGTTTTGAATTTCATTATTATTTCACAAAGATTTTTTAACGTAATCATTTCTACTTATAACTCTGGCAGTCTAATGCAGTTATTTAGTTTAGTTTAATGGAAAATGTTTTACATTCCCTTATTCCTCTTGTTATACACATCCTTGAATTAGCGCAGTTTTATTTCTTATCCTCATCAGTAGAGGTTTAAATCAGTGTTTAAACTTATTACTGCTTCTCTATTTTTTCATTGTATCAAATAATTTAAATGGCAGAGACAAAACAATGATTAGGTTCATCTGTGATTAAAAAAAAAAATTGACTTATCTTAACTCTATATTCACATATTATGTCTGCTATTCTATAATCTTATTCTTCGTAACTTGTAAATAATTTCTCCCTTGCTCGTTTTAGGATTCACTGTCCTCTATTTGTATTAATATTTGATAGAGGTGCATTGGTAGAGGGGAATCAGAGAGTTCTTACGAGGCATTCTTATCCCGTATTGGACTACTTAGGGTCTTAAGCTCCTCAGCTGCTGATGGAGCCTGTAGGATGAATAGGAACCAGGTTCAACCAGCGGTTAATGGGGTTAAACCATAGCCCGACGATATGATTAGCAATCTGAGAGTGAATGAAATGATTGGTACTGAATGTAACGATGGCATTGGTGGTTTTTATACAAACGTGGTCTGTGTTTACAGAACGGTGCCTAATACTGATCTGTCTAGTTGTAGCGTTAGATGTAGCGAGCTTAGTGTAATGTCCTGTAAATTTGCCTAAAAAGTTAATTTATCTATGTAATGTCTTGTATCTCCGTTCACGGTCATATGAATATGTTCATAATAATGTTGTAAATAATTTTGCAAGAAAATAATTATACATAAATATCTTTATTTATATTTTTGTTTTTCTTATCTCCTTATTGTTTTACAGTATCATAGTTTTTCTATGACAGCGTTAGTGCATCGAACCATAACCTTGAATACAATGATTTCTTTTATAAACAGGATTCTAGAAATAATTACAGGAAAATGATCTTTATATTTTATTTTCATAAATTAAAGTTTTTAAGTATTGCGCACGTAGGAACGAAGTGAAGATTAATGTTGCGTATTGCCCATCACCGTCAATAAACAGAAAGTGATCCAGTACCAAAGTGTTAAATTGAGCTCACGCAAGTAGTGAATTACCTAAAGAACTAGTTACACGCATATATTTTGCCCGAACGCTTGTTTTAATCTTTGGACCGTAACGCGTCCGCCTTCCTTTTCCGATGTTGGTGAAACGTGTTGCGCAAAACTACTGAAATTATAATACAATGTGCCAATAATACTATAAAAAATGGTTCACTCTTCATAAGAAACGTTAGAGGCACAACATAATCCGTTTCAAATTACCATTCTTAAAAATGGGAACGTGTCCTTGTTTTCTTCGGTTATGTGGTAGTTTATGGGCGATGGTGATCATCCACTTTCACATAACTTACCTAGTTTTACTACATTTCAATAAGAAAAGAATAAAAGGGGTAGAAATGAAATCATTATAAAAGTGGCGCCATCTATCTTTGTTTATGCTACTACCTTAGACGTAATTTGGCTAGCTGCTTCTATTTACCTTATTAAATGAGTATTGTAATAAACAGGATAAAATCGAGAGTGTCAACTAACGAAAATAGAATTTTCTGAACGCAAACGCTTTTCATTGGTTTTGTACGTGATGCGAGTGGGAAATGAGAGAAATCTGTTTGATGTTGGTCGTATTTTCTAATTGGTCCGTGTTATGCTAAAATTTTACAGACTACAAATTGATTTATATTGAGGAATTACAATTGGAATATATGAATACAAATAACATTTCAAACATTAGAATTAATACATTTTATGGATCCTGGTAAAATCTCTAAACCAGCAGCGCTACTCTTTTTGAAGCACCGATATTGAACCAAATTAAACAAGTCAATCCAAATCCAATAGAGATAATGAAAAAGTAGGTACCTACCTAGCATTGTTACAATACTATCCACATATGTTTGAATTTTTTGCATTCATAACTAACAAATGGATTTTCTCCAAAACAAGTGCCATCGAAAATCTCTGGTATTCATTATATAGGGTATAGACTAATGTTAAAAGAAGTGACATTAGAGAAAAAATATTTTTGCAACATTTCTACAATATACTTTTTAATATTATATTAAGTATGTATCTTAACTTTTATGTAATAAAACCAATCTATAATATTGAAAATTGAAATTGCATTGTGAACTTTCACATTGCAATTTACTTTTTAAATCTCAAGAACATGATGAATAGCAGTATGTTGTGGTGATGTCGATGGCAGGCGCTTATGGCAGACAAATAAGAAAATCGCTTGATAAATATTGTAAAATATGTTTTTGTTTTATATTTTAATTAAAGGGAATATACATATTTTAAAATGAAATTAATATAATAAAAAATCACGAGAAACATACATTTTCACATTTTGACAAGATCATAAAACCTACCTGCCTACCCCGTGACGCTGCGGAGCGTTCTTGTATACATAACGAATAGGCCGGCACTTATAATTTGAAATTACAGTTACCGTCGTAAAAGTTAAATGTTTTTTCAGAACAATAGCACTATTAGTGATATCGACGCGTTGAATGTGGTTCAATGCTCTGTTGATCACGTATGTAGTTCTCCATTAAACGTTCTACTGTAATAACATATTAATAAAACTACATTTTATAATATGTAAATAATTAATATGCTATTGACAATGATACAGAGAAGAAATTAAAAGTGCACAAGCCCTTATGAATTGCAATTTGAAAAACTTCATTGTAGCACATTTCACATTGACTACTACCATCTTACTTATTGTTAGAGTTCTCACACTTCAAATGAGGAGAAAATAAATTAATTAATGGAATTACGTCTTCAGGTAAACAATGCCCGGTGTCTTCATTATAATTGATGATATATTGCCATATGAAAAGACATCGCATAGGTGCACCAACGTAGGTAAATACTTACCTACAAGTAATGATTGCCAAGGTTATTTACATTTTATGTTCCTACAAACTAAATTGCTTTTTTAATGCTTATTTAATCTAATTCAATTGTAATGTCTGGGAAAAATTATATTTAAATAACAAAAATTAAATCCTATTGTTCGCGCCAAATGTTCTAAGACCTGACTTACACAAAAATAAAGCCGGACGCATCTTCATAACGTCATTACCTACGTATTCCATGTCAAGGTTTTGTTAGATATAACTAAAGTGCGACGTTTGAAGCAGGTGGTTTGTGAGACTTTACCTATAACTTACAACTTACGATAATATCTTATATTAGTAGGGTGACATAAGTACATTTTTGTGGTCACATACGAAATTTAGCATAAAATGAACCGTAAAAACATTCTATAAAGTAGTTAATATCTCTGGTTGTAAAACAATAGCTTCAAGCTATTTTGGATTAAGTTTTTCTGTCGCCGGAGCACATAATAAATTAATTAGTTGAAGTTCTTATCCAAACTTAATAGAATGACAATTTCTCTGGACGTGCAAAGTGCCTTAAATGAAACAATCGTCATAATGGTCAATAACCCTCGCGTTCTGAAATTCTACTAAGAGGAATAAGTTCCCAAAGAACAAAAAGATTTATATACCTATCATATACGTATTAATGGCGAGTGTAAAGTGCGATTTGCGATTATTATATTTTCTGCTAATAAATAGTTATGACTTATTCTATTCAATCAGAACTGTGCCATATTTTATTTAGAAACATTAACAGTTAACGAACGTAAGTGAGGGAATTACTTCATATTTCCAGTCTAACAACAGTCGATCGTATTGTTACTCTGATATTGCAATACGAAGTATGTAAATACCGGGACAATCATTACTTCTTCATTAATTGTTTGTGCCGCATAGATTAATAAAGTACTAAGCATATGGGCGTCGTGGCAAAACAGAGGAATTCAGTCATCAGTCATCATTGTCGCACGTCAAATAAATAAGTAAATTTTATTACGCGGAAACGATTGTGAATCCAGTTTCAATGCGTGGCTTCACGTGTTTGTTACGTTTGAAGAATTATGTTACCTCAGATTCCACTATAATGTGGTCCTGGAAAATCCTAGACATAGCATGATTCATACAACAGCTGGCATTTTATTCGATCACTTATGTTTCCGTTGCGTTTTTTGATATAATTGTGAATGACGCGACGGCCGAGGCGTTATGACTACCCATACCTTTTTTTTTGCTTTCTTTTGCGTGAAATGCACTAGGGCGGACAGCCCCCTGCTGCCCGCCGACGACCCCCTTCGTGGCCCCTATTAGTCGCCTCTTACGACAGGCAGGGGATACCGTGGTGGAATTCTCCAAACGCCCCCATTCCACAGGGCGGATGACTACCCATACCTAGGCCATAAATAGTAGCGAGAGTGCGACACCACTAAACGCGTTTTCTCTTCCCCCGGGTCGGGTTCTGTCCCGATAATTTAAAATATTGCCAGGTACTTATAATAATGTAAAGGACAAATAAACACCTTTCATATTTATACTTTTTTAAATATTTTAATAACATCACTTGTTTAAATATAGTTTACTAGTTGCCATCCGTTATTATAATTTTGAACCAACGGCTTGCTTAGATTTCGTGACACAAATAATTTCATTAATTACCGTTGTTTAAATTCATTTTATTTTTGGCGTTATTCCTCAATTTATATCTACATTATTGTATAAAGCTGTAGAGTTCTTTTGGTTTGTTTATTTGAACGCGCTAATGTCAGGAACTACTGGTTCGAATTGAAAAAATATCTGTGGTGTTGGATCGCCTATTTATCGAGGAAGGCTTAAAACATCACATTATACCCAAAAGGAGAGGAGCATCAATGAAAAATGTTGCAAAAACGTTACGCAATAATCACATATGACGGAACTGTTCCTCTTAAGGAGTTTAAAAAAATATATTATAAAACAAAGTCAGCGTCATATCTGTCTGCCTGTCTGAAGTCTATAGAACTCAAAAAATACGCAACGAATTTTTATGAAATTTGTTATTGGGATAGTTTGAAACCCTAGGGAGGACCCTGGCTACTTTTTATTCTTGGAAAATATACATATAGAGAGACTTTTGTCCCGGAAAACTCTCCCAAGGGGGAAGCCACGTGCTAAAGCTAGTTACAGATAAAATTTAACTTAAACTCAAGGCAACATGGTCTTCATTTACAAAATAATGTTACAATATAGCAAAATCTCATCTATTTAAATGATTTCTGTCATAAGGACGAACAATGCCGGCACGATATCAATTCACCATACATTTATATCAATAATGATCCATATTACCTATTTGCATGACAATGTTATGGTGATTCATTTGACAAACCAACACATTAATGCGTATTACAAAGAAACACCAAGAAATCTGAGATGTTGATTGTTCTTTGATATGAAACACATTAGACACGATGTTTGTTGTAACAATAATAGGATGGTATGAATCTTACTAATCGAAAATTCTTGACATTTCTAGTCCAACAATAGACTTGGATTTTGCTTACTAGTCTTTGTTAACGAAGATGAGTAATGAGGACAATTTTTTAAACGTGAGTCATATAAGTAAAAAGCCTTAAAATGGCAATGTTTTAGACATTATTTCGTGAATGTAAATAAATATATTTTGATTCTTCATAATTGTTCTCATGTTCAAAACAAAAATTCGTAATCTAGGGGTAGTAGGAGACGAAAGTGGTGATCCATAAGCGTGATACACTACAGCAAGTTACTGTGTTGCGCGTTTAGCTGTGCAAAGGCTACCCAACAATCCAAGTTCCAATATTATGCTTATCATATATCTAATACTTATTTTCGTTACTAGTTATATCCCAGTTTCTCACTAAAGTACTTCTGTAATGTATATTGTACATAAAGTTAAAACTTTACCGCTTTTTGTGAGAATTCTGCAGACGAATGAAGATGAAATATGGTTCGGTTAAAGTTTATATGGATAGAGAACGCAGAAAAAAATTGTGTATAATATGTGTTACAAATATATTAAATCAATGATTTTTTTCCATTGAACGACCAATAGTAGTATTTATACTTCTTCCAACTTCCAAGTTTGTGTCCCTACCGACAAATAATTAGTAAACAAATTAACTATTAATCTAAATAGATATGACAGGTCAATATAATATAGATATAATTTCATAATTATTTATTTCTTCATAGGAGCAATGATTGATAAAAAAGAAATAATAATAATCTATACGCAACAATGTATGAAAGGGCATTATTTTTATGTAACCTGACAATTACTAAAGAAATTATTATTCATTCTGTTTTTATAGATTTGTTAATTATGATGCATAGTTACAATCATTTTAACCCACACGTTTGTTGATCTAAGCAAGGTGGGTGCCATAATGAATCATTACAATAGAGTACCACATTTTAAGAAAAGCTACCTACGTACATACGTACATCAGTGAAGAAGATATTAACATCATATCTACTTCAAATATTTTTTTGCTGATTTTAAAATATTATTTGTATGTATAGTTTACATTTCCACTTCTATATTTTATTTTACCCAGTTATATTTTCCTTCGTTTGTACATTACTACCACAGTACATAATACGATTTGAGATTTATACGTAAATCAGAAGCACTTTAAAATGTTTCAATACAGTAAATCTTTACCAATGCTAGTGTTTTGTAGTAGTAAAAAATTAAAAACGTCTACATTACTAAAACAGGCCAATAAGTTATCGATATCGTAAGAACTTTTAATGAGTTTTTTTTGCAGGCTCGGTTATGTGACCGCCTAATGTCGACTGATACGAGATGCTTATCCCTCGACAGTCATTTTTATAACGAGTTATTAACCTCTTCGGTACAGATTTCATTCATAGTTTAAAGTAATAACTATCTAAATTAGTCTATCAATATTTTCGCAAGCGATGAGGTCACTTTTTTCTGTAACAGTAGTGTAATGAACGGTTGTCATGGTTCCGATTCTGAAGTTTCACGCTTCACGGTTTCCGATTCTCAATGTTAAGTATTCAGTAGACGCTGTTCAATAAGCAGGTATACCATCGCTTGCCAAACTTTATTCTGTGAAAACATAGTTTTATCATATCGCAATCGTTATTTATAATTCAGTCTAGCAGTCACTGTAGAAACTACCTCGATGCGATGCGCCGAGCTTCTTTCGTAATATCTCTACTGTGTTTTTGTAAATATTTCATATGTTTTGTACAATATTTTACTCGCTGCTTCGTTCGCGTGAAAGTCGTTGTCTGGAATTAAAATGCAACAATTGATAAATTCAAAACCGAATCAAAATACTTAATAATATTCTTTGTTACTCTATACTCAGAGTTAGGGTGATTTTCTAGAGATTACCTTTGGAAAACTCTATTTACATCTTTGTTTTTAACGTAGGTTAGTCTTCTCAATTATAAATTTGAACAACTAGCAGTCTTGTTTCCCAAAACTTTCTACCAAAAGTAAGTTTAAGCACCCCTACCATAGAGCGAAGCACGTGTGATTAGACGACAACAGGCATTATAAAAACTTTTTACGACAAAAATCGCCTCTTTGGCAAACATAACCATACTGTTTAACATGGTTTCCTACTATTTGTATTAGTTTTTACATAAAACATTTATAACTAATCTGAAACACGTGAACTATAACGTTAAGTACTCATTAACTTTGCTTTTTAGTACCATCACGAGGTGGGTGGATGCATAAACTTAGATAAAGCGTGTTCACTTGTTTATTGTTTTGCGTTTGAGACGTGGATAACGTAGGCTACTAGTTACTATTGTCTACTAATAACGAGATGTTTTCTAAATATCTAAATCTTAAATGATAAAAAATAACTTCGGACATAGTAAAATATTATTTTGCAACGTCTCTTTGCCAGAAAATTTTGAAACGGGTAGCAAGAAGCCGTCATGTCTTCCGATAATAAATGATCATATGATAGTTCATGAATTTATGAGTCAAAAAATATTTTAGTTGAATTTTTTGATACTGAACACAAATGAATTTCTGGAGTTTTGTGATTGATTATATTGTTTTTAACAGTTCAAACTTATAAATTATTGTAATTGTCAATCATTATACTAGCAAAATTTAGCTTAAACTAAATAAATAAAGTAAAACCTTAAAAGACCACGTAGAACAGAGTTCAAGTATGATATTGATTTTTTCAAGAGGTTACGTGAGAGCGTGTTGCTATCGTGCTGTGGTACAATTTAGAGTTTTTCGCAGAAAATGAAGGTAAACGCTAAAATTGCGATGCCTTTTATATTGCTAGATGTATAAGTATACATTCATTTCGATGCCTTTTATATTGCTAGATGTATAAGTATATATAAACATAACGACCGTGCAAGGTGCTTAATAAAATTATGTAGAATTATTATCCATGCTATGTTGATTTTTTTAAGGGTATATTATGTATGATTGTGTCACCAAGGTAAGGTTAGAAGTACAATTGTGTTATACAGGTTTTTTCCCGTTTGGATATAACTGCCAAGAGCACCAGACTAAGGATATAATACTTAGTAATTTTTAAAATGAAATATGTTTTGTTCGGCTCCGTTAGTACTGTTCTGAAGTATTATATATCTATTATTATATTAAATTTTCATACTTTTTACATTTAGAAGTGTACCCGCTAAATAGCTCTGCAATTCAAACCAGTAAGAATTAACTACGTAACGAAATATAATCCGAACAAAAAGTACTCAGCAAGAGGGTCAAATACCTCTTTCATGTGAAAAAAAAGTGTGGTCCAATTTATAAGTTGTCCGTTAGTACAGTCTTCATATCTATATCATATAAACAATATCTAAATTATTATTGTTTAGGTGCATTTAAGTGTTAGTTCAATAAACACTATTCACGGACGTTTTCTTAAAAAGTCACATAGGTAAGTATATATTCCTATACAAACCTAGACAAAATTATGAAGAAATATTTCGCATCTAAATTGAACATGGAAAGATTATTTTGATTTAAATTACTTACATTGAGTTTTATTATGAACTTTTTGGTATGGTTATATTCATTTACCATGTATGTGATTGCTAATATTTTTTTTTATCATTCTTTCATCTAACATGATCCACTGTTTAGGCAAGAACGACTTGAATTTTATACTAATATCCTTGTACTTAAATATGCTTTCTTCTTTATATCAGTTTAAACGTTAGTCATGAACTGACTAGACTAAAAAAAACAAACCAAGCCATTCCGTTGAGGTTAAAGCTAAATGCTGAAAGTGTCCTACATCCCCGGTGCACAAAGGGGTTTTATATTCCTGCCTTCGTTCTGCCTCTAGGCGGAAAACTCCAGCATACTTTCATGTCACGTCTCAGTCCTAAGAGATCTCAAATATGTGGATTTTTCCACGTAATGTAGAACCTATTCATTGATTTTATTATTACTTTTAAGAGTTAACTCAAAGGAAAAATACATTACATTAACACGTATCAAAAGATAAAATGTAAATGATTATTGAATATTTAGTAAACGTTTTAATGGTAATAATATGGGTTTCTTGATTTGCATTTTATCAAACATTCTTGGATGACGACGCTGGCACAGTTCCATATTCTACGATAAAGTACAGGATAACTGACTGAACTGACAAGTTATGTTAAACATTTTCCCTCTTTCGTAAACTTTCATCAAAATATATTTATTTCTCACGGTAGACAGCCTTATTATAGAAGGTAATCATCCAAATGTTGGTAAAATGTTATTAAGTTTGTGACTAGATTAAGATTGAGTAAAAAAAATGTTATCTACCTAGATTATTCTTAACCTAACTTCATCTTTCTCGAGATTGATTAGAGATATCTTTGTCCTCAGTATTAAGAAAGTATACAATCAATAAAAAAGAACTAAAAGGCATCCACCTAGCCTGCTGACGGTAACAACGGTACTGGTAGTAAATTATTACGCGTTTTATATCAACCGTTGAAAACCGTCACGCGACGCTCACGTCACGTATAGAGTTAACGCTGAAACTACAATTTCGACTTTGCTTTGTGATATAACGGAATATTATTAGTGCTAACCGGCCATTGAGGACAACTAGATCACTGTTTATGTAAGGCGATGCATGAAAAGAAATGCTTTTAACTGTTACGACATTCGTCGCGCTGCAAACTTTTGTAATCTAACAAATACGATAGAACGATTTTACAGAAGTAACAAAGACGTGTCCTTGATAATATTTTTGATAACACAATTTCCTTATTTCTTGACGAACTGCACAACTTTTAATTTAAAATGATTGTAAACAATGCAAACTGTCTCATTGTACTTTAAAACATTATTTTTCATAAATAAAATGCACTAAGTAAGTATTTATACGTAAGTTGCATATAGCACAGAAATATTATAAATGGAAGTCGAAATCATATGATAATTGGTTACGATTTACATAACTGTTTCTAACAGCCAGATGATCGGAGATAACAAAATTCGGTGAAAGTCAAAAGTATTTAAGATAGAAACAATAAAATACAGTAGTCAATACAAAAATTTTGTAATACACAATAAAAAGTTTCTAAGAAATCAAGTCTATGGTTCAACGGCCATGCATTTTGCAATGTTGTTTCGATTATTTTTATTCCGAGTTTATGTAACAGAGTTAGAAATCTATTATTAGTATTTTCTACTTGAATGATGATAATATTGATATTTTAATTCATTATATATAATCTTTAGATAATTCATACGTGTGTTGTTGAAAATAATAGTTATGTATATTTTAATTTTCATTTAATTTTAGTTCAAGTTTGTATGTACATTTTACGAAGTAACTAGGCAGAAACTGGCCATGTATTTGATTTTAATTACTTATCGTTTTATTAATTAATATAATAAGCAATACCTGTATAATTATTTTAAGCGATTCCAAATGGAATTCGGCTCTATGTAGAGAGAGACAAACTGCTAGTTTCTGCCTATCCGCCTAGTGCGGCAGTAGACTTTTATGTAATTAATTAATTGATTGGATTCATACTTAATGGATTAGAAATTTCAACGTGATTGTTTACTTTGACAAACAGAAGTTGTTTTTGTTATTTGTAGTTAACAGAACATTTGATGTCTGTCATTGCTATTTGAATAGAAAAAGGTATTTAAAATAATTTAAGTGTAATAATTTCTAATAATGGATCATTAAGTTATCCATTTATAGGAGTGAGAAACATATTACTCGTGTTAATAACACATTAATAAGTCACTGTTGGAGCATGACGCGTCCGGCATAGCATTTCAACATTT